>NC_091127.1:148267442-148567442 GCF_040183065.1 Periplaneta americana
TTTTTTTTACACTGACATGAGTACAGATCCTCTGATGTATACCAGAATTAAAAAATGGGCGTTATTTAAATTTAACGTGAAATCCTTCGTTAAAATTATCTTTGCCACCACCACCACCACCACCACCACCACCACAATTGCTACTATTTAAATTTAACGTGAAATGTTTCGTTAAAATCACCATCACCACCACCACCACCAACTAATAAATACTGTATTTGTTCGAAACATGTTAAATATCAGCTATTGATGTTACGGAAATGAGTGTCTGCTAGTCGGAAAGGAAAAACTTCAATGACCATGACCATAAATATTTCATTGTGTGTTTGTAGGCAGCTCATAAATAATTGGTGTCCATATTCAACGAGTAGACTAGGCGTGCAGTGTAGTTATATGTACGATACTTGTACAGCAATGCATAATGTAGAAAAATCCAAGTAAGTCATACGGATACATGTATCGTGCAAACTTATGTTTAGTATACTTAATCGTTTCATCAGTCTCAACTGCACGGTAAGACTACATTCTTTTTCGTTTGTAATTTATTGTATTATTTACTATAAAAACGATTCTTACTAACAATGTATGAAAATGTTTGTAGTTTACCACTAGTTATTACAAGAAGGTTGTGAATTTTTTAGATTGTTGAAACACAAGCGCTGTATACAACACATGTAACTTACACGGAGAACAGTTGCGATGTTCTTTTTTTTCTTTCCTAATAGTAATACCAATCGTATTTCACTACGGTTTAAGTTAACCGAGACTCTGTAATACGGCACATTGAGTTAAGGTATATGTACACCTTTACATACAAAAAATTTTTGTTTTGCATAATTTTGCTCTGTAAAATTTTTATACAATTGAGAATGGTACCAGGAAGAGAATGAAGTGAACAAATCCCTTGAAATTATGTCTAAATTGTTTATAAAAATTGTTTTGTTTATAATTTTGACATACAACTTGAAACATGATAGCTCGTGCAGTTTTTAAGATAGAGCCACATTTTTTCACTGCTTTATAGCTAAAACTATTCTTTAGTGCCTGACATAGAGCTATTTTTATTTTCATTTACATTAATTAAATATTACCATATATGTAAATTATACTAATATTTTATTTTGCATATATCATGTAAAAATCCATAGATAATTATTAACTACATTAATTTTATTTTACTCATTGTCAGGCACTAGGGGACATTTCAAGCTTCAAAATGACACCAATATCTTCTTGGTATCACCATATTTGACTGAGATAGCCTATCATGTTTAAAAGAATTAAATATTCTAAAATTACTATTTACAGGAAATGAGCCACAAACTTTCAGAGCCTAGAAGACTGCATCATCATGTCACCCCTTAAGCAGCTTCATGTCGGTCCTGTTTCAGCTTCTTTCTGCCTCTCAAATACCTCCTCCTTGTTTTAACTTCAGGTGTTGAATGTTTTTGGCATGATTTTCCTTATTTTCCATTGATGCAACAAAACCTACGATGGTGCTTGTTCCAGGGTTTATGTTCATCCTCCTCAGAATATTAATTTCTCCTTTTGGACTCTTATTAAAATGACGTACAACATCATTGACACACAAGTTTACAGTTTTATGACTAATAGTAAAAGAGTATAAATTACTTCATTATGTAAAAACGTGTTTTCAATCTAATGATCATGCCTTGATATCTAACTTATGCATCTATTTTGGGACTAGAAATAAGTTTATTTTACAAGCAATGCTGGACGAAGGGATTGACTGCTGCGAGGATCACTCCAAAAGTAATCCACGGTATTTATTTAAAAATTACATTTTTATCCTACAGCTTTGCTATTTTCATAGAATGTACCGTTGATACATCCTTTAGGAACAATACGTCGCTTTTCCACATAATCCCCGCACCTTTCAACTGTCTTATGACACCTTGGAATGAAGGCCTGTATACCTGCACGATAAAAGTCTGAGATACTTTCTGGCGCCACTTATGGGAACGACTTAAATTAAATTTGAATACAAGGGGGAAGGATGCATTTATGACCTCCATGAATTGCAAAGGTTTAGAATAAAAATAAATTAAAAAAAAAATGTTGTGCATTACTTTTGGAGTGATCTTCGTAGAAGTGACCGTGGCTGATGACGCAGAATTTTGGGAAATGGGACTTATCTGAAAAACCATAAGGCATGAATCGAAAATTCTTATATCAAATTAAAGGGGAGAAAATTCTCTATTAAAATAGTTATATTTTGAAAATTCTAATTTTTAATAATTTTTTGCGTTTTGTGGGTGTACATATACCTTAAACGCATGGTTAGGTTTAACATAATCTCTAGATTAAGCGTATTTATAAAACCAGACCTAAGTGTACGTACCTAACCTGAGTTCAGCTCACGTAAAAGCCAAGCCAAGTCTTTAGTGTGACTCACTTCTGAAGTAAAATGAACACGAAGGTCACCTGCTGTGTACTTAAGACACTTAAAAATATTCTGTTCATAATTGAAATGGCTGGCGAAAACACTGGCTAACCATTTCTCACTCTACCAGTTCTCTGCTTAGGGACAGATGTCACCGAGGACAACGTCCAGATGTCTCGTACTCCTAAGATTTCTAACGGAGAAGCTATTAAAAATAAATTCTTAGGCTGAACACAATCCGTCAACAGGCTACAGAATAACAGGACCTGAATTATCAAGAAGCCCTAAGCTGATGAATAACTATCACAAAATTCGTATCAATGTGACCTGCCAGGCTAACTTTCTCAGGAACACGGAAAACCCTGCGTGACAAAGAAGTCTGATAATGTGCTATAAGTGAAGCGCTAGTCCTTGCAATGAAGGCAGCACGAAAGCTCAAAGTGTCTGGTCTTAGAGACTCATGCGACTAGATCGATATAACCCGGCACACAAAAATAATAGGCAAATAGCGTGTTAATCTGTGGTAAGATCTGTTGACCCGCGGACTTTGTAGAAATTTGACTACTACGCTTCGTGTACAAAATCCAGATATAATACTTAAACGGCAGGTTGCTCTGTATAAATCCTAAAATTATTGCCAAGCCTCTGCAGTCTACTTCACTACAGCAAACCGTCCTTTGAACATGGCTGCACACAAAAGGCAATCGTCACTTCTGTTGTAGTAGGTAGCCTTGTAGGTTTTCTGATGACGAGTGCATATGAGAGAGACAATTAATGTCCAAGAGGAAGAAAACTTAAAGAATAAATTTAAACGTCATGAAACCTATATAATCATTTTTATGCTCGACCATGCCGAAATGTACTAATTATACACCTGGTAGCAGTCCTTTAATGCATGTCATTAAAGTACACCTACTCATTAAAGTACAGGTCTTCAGCCAATGATAACTCAGCTTACATGTGTTCAGCCAATGACAAGTCAGCTTTGTACCGCTATGAAACCGCAAGTATCGATTATTCTCGGATATGCAATCGAAAGAGAATTAGCGAAAAGTCACGGACGCTGGAAATCCAATACTGTCGCAGAAGGTTATGTTCTGTTACTATAATAATTAGTGTTAATTGTAAATAATATTCAAATAAATTCAATTTGTCATCTCGTTTTTCAATGTCGAATTCAATAATCAAGGTTATAATATTATAATATTATCAAGTTTAACGGGACTACGTCAAGGTCAATGACATTATTGTTCCTCGGAAAAAATCAATACTTTCGCGTCTGCGCACATCTCACAATTCACGACCTAGAACAAGGTCACTTCCGATCTCGTCAGATACAAATAAAATGTATACATCTGAATACCGGTAATTTCAAGTTAGAAATATAGTCGAGCATAAAAAGTCGTATGAAACTCGCCTATAATGGTAATTAAGAAGCTCGTATGAAAATTATGAAACTCGCTTGCGCTCGTTTCATAAATATCCATACTCGATTCTTAATTACTATCATTATAGGCTCGTTGCATAATGTACTATTATTCAACGACTAACTTTAACCATATAGGCCCACTTTATTTAGCATCCATGTCAAATACTATTATAAATGAACCATTTCTTCTTACTTACTTACTTACTTACTTACTTACTGCCTTTTAAGGAACCCGGAGGTTCATTGCCGCCCTCACATAAGCCCGATATTAGTCTCTATCCTGAGCAAGATTAATCCATTCTCTATCATCATATCCCACCTTCCTCAAATCCATTTTAATAGCATCTTATATTTATGTATATCCTTATGGGCATGGATGGGCAACTCGTGCTCACAAAGTGCTAAACAACCTTGAAAGAGAGAAAGATGACGGAACCAGCCGCAGCAGTTCCAAGTTGTTTGTAGTTTCGCTGCAAAAGCAGTTCATTGCCACTGTGCGCTCTGGCGGTTCATGCAGGTGGTCGTGATTCTGCTCCATGATTCGAATTTCAGAATGACGCTGGTACAATAATTATTGCAATTTTAGACAGACTGTACCTAAGCACACATAACAAAATTATATTATTTCCTAGCTTTGTAAATTAGTTTAGTACTAGAAACACAAACTGAATACAACCTTTTCAAGATTCAACAAACATAACTGAAACACTTATTATTTATTATTATATTATTTGTTAATATTTCTTATTATAAGACTTATTTCAAACATATAACGCGAGAATTTTCAAGTCCTTATACATTAAAGAGTATTCCTCTGTTCTCAGAAAGGTAATAGTCTGTATTCGCAAACAATGACTAATTCAAGGAAGTATTTTTCACCTGTCACGGCAGATGAAATAAACTTACTTCTAAGCTCTTTCTGTACATTCAGACCTTTTACACGTCTTTCTTGTATTAAACTCTGACTCAAGCATATACAGTATATATGGAACCAAGGAGTATATTTGGAAATTCTGACTTAGGCAGCATTACGAACAGTTCGATCTTTACTAAAACCTTCACTGTGTTTATTTGTAACATAAAATCTGCAGTGTTTAGGAAAAGTGGCATAAGTCAGTTTTCACAAACATTTTTTATTAATTTATTGACAACTTACGGAACATCTGTTCGCTTGGGAAAAGAGACATAAGTGTTTCTCCCATTAAAATAATTCATACAGAAGAAAATCAAATCGACATAAACCAATGTGAAGATAGTTTTTTTCCTTCTCCTGTAAAATTGACATTTTTGACCTGTGCCACTTTTCCCGAGCATTACAAAAATGTCGTGCGTAAGAAAGTGTAACAGAACATAATACAAGCTTTACCTCCCTTCTTAATAAAAAAAATCTTTCTCTTTCGACTCATCATTAAAGGGAAATGATCTGGGGATTATATTGTTTTTCACTTAAAATGAGCCGCCACTTACTGCAGACTCGAGCAAACTTGTATACAGACACTACAGTACAGAGTCCGTTCTACCTGCACTGAGGTTGTGTTCACACTTCGAGAGCACGAGTTGCCCACCCATGCTTATGGGGGAATGTTGTACTTTTGACAATTAAATTTTTTGATGTGGCAAAGTTGACTAACCTAAGTCCATTGTCATTAGTAGTTACGTGTAGGCTCTCTTATCCAATAGTCGGTTTAAAAATATCCTCCCGTCCTACTTTAGCATTGAAATCTCCCAATAAAATATTCATGTGATATCCAGGTAACTGATCAAAAGTCTGTTCCAATTCCTCATAGAAGCTATCCTTTATATGGTAGTCTTTCTCTTCTGTAGGGGCGTGAGTATTTATAACTACGATATCGCACCATCTACCCTTAAGTACTAAATACGATAACCTATCACTGATAAATTCGACCTTTTTTACTGCTGATTTTATTCTTTTATGAATAAAGAATCCTGTTTCTAATTGGTGATTATCGTTTCCTTCCCCATAATACAACAAAATAATCACCTATTTGTGTTATGCCGTTCCCATCTAATCTAACCTCTTGTACTCCCACAAAGTCTATTCTATATCTAGCTAGTTCTTTTGCTACTAATGTTACCCCTCCTGTTCTACATAGTCAGTCCCATTCCGAGGCATATTGGTTCTACATTCGTTAATCTTATTTTGAAGATGGCCCTAAAAATTTTCGTGAATCTAGTCTACCGTTTTCGGGTGCGAAAAAGCGATTTGACTAGATTTCGACTTTGGGAGAACTCACTTACGGGTTTTTAAATAACCAAATTTAATGCGTTAAATAACCAGATAGTTTTCGATTCCATTGACTACAAATTTAAATTTATCTAAATTAGAATTCTATAGTATTCGAGGGAATACACGGAATATCTTTAGAATTTATCTTCATAGCAGAAGGCAATTAGTTGCAATATGTGGTAATTGGTCGAGTCTCACCTGTACACATTATGGAGTTCCACAAGGTTCAATAATAGGTTCACTACTATTTTTAATATAAATTAATTACCTTCCTAAATTTATTAATGTTATTACAATTATGTATGCCAATGACATTACTTTCCTATGCTCTAGCTCTGCTCTGAATGAATTATATGCTCTTATCAACAATCTTCTATCATAGATGATAACATTTAGCGTGTCAGGATTCAGGAATAACTTTATTATTGAAAGAATCTCGATAAATAAACAAATTGTGTCTCATCTGATTTATTTGCAGTATTATAGTAAAGGGTGCGTCAGAAAGAACGGATGGATTTCAAACTATCGATACGCAACGAGGAGAGAGATATAGTGAGGGGGACCACGACTGTTGGTTCAGCCATAGAATGCAGTTTCAGTTGAGAATATGGTGTTGGTCTGGTGTACAACGTGCTTTCATCGTAGAGACATTTTTGAAAAATGAAGAGTCTGTGATCGCCACTCAGGACTCATTTCGACATCGGATGTCACGCTAGGATTCCAACTCGGAATACAATTTTGCGGTGGGTGGCTTCATTTCGTATCACAGGTTCAACATTAAAGAAGAAATCACCTGGACGAAATTCTATTGCACTGAGATTGTCCGAGGCTACGGTAAGATCTCGCGCCCTGCGACTTCTTTCTTTGGGACCATTTGAAGGCGTAAGTTTGTAAACATCGATCACATACACTGGACGAACTGAAGACAGCGATTCGTGAAGAAATCGTGGCAAATGCACCAGCTATGACTGTGAAAGTGATGGCGAACATCAGAAAACGCCTCGATGCCTGTATTGAAAGCCAAGGACATCATATGGATAATGTTGTTTTCCATAAATAAACTGCATGTGTTGGTGAATATGTTGATAACAATAAATTTTTGATTTGATGAATCTTTACAATTTTCTTGCCATGTGAAATCCATCCGTTCTTTCTGACGCACTCTGTACATCGTGTTCCTTATATTATTCATTCTTACCCTTCCTGAGCCGTTCATTTGGCGAAGTACTTAATATTACAAGACAATTCATAGCTAAGAAAACATATGATTGACAAGCGCACAAACAATGATGCACAAACACTGGTAGCTTTCCACAGAACACTAAGAACAAATATGGTACCTCCGGCATGAAGTATCTAATCAGAAAAAGACATTGCAGCTTCTAACGCTACTAGTGGCCTGGCTTCAAAACAATGATCTGGCACTCCTGTTAACAGAAGTCCTATCTCAATTGGCCAGCGATATATGGCAGGATTTTCAAGTTAGACATATTGACATATGAACTGAAAGAAAATCTTTGCTGTTATATAGCAGCACTCGGGCGTGGATTCAATTGCCTCTTGGGCTGAACACTTGGTTCGGTATTTTCCGAGGTCTTCTCCAACAGTAAAAAAGTCAATTATGTTTTTCTAAACGACGCTCGCAACTTCCGAGGTTATATAAGCGTCGCCGGTGTGCCGGAATTTTGTTCCGCAGTAGTTCTTTTACATGCCAGTAAATCTATTGACATGAGCCTGCAGCATTTAAGCACACTTAATTATATGCAATCGGTCTGGGCCGAGACTCGAACCCGCAACCTCTGGCACAGAAGGCCAGCACTCTACGGATTTCGCCACCCAGGCCAATCCCAACAGTAAAGCGAATATCAGGTAATCACATGGCGAATCCTCGGATTCATCTAGCCAAATTCCATCTCGCTATCACTAATTCCACTGACTCTAAGGCCCGGTTTTATAAATACAGTTAATCTAAATATTATGTTAAACCTAAGTTCAACCTAATTAGAGTTTAACTCAACGTGCCGTATTACAGAGTCTCGGTTAAGTTAAACCGTAGTGGAATACGATTGGTATTACTGCTAGGAAAGAAAAGAAGATGATCGCAACTGTTTCATTATATTATTGATTTAAAATAGCCGACGCTCATGGAGAATCTTCATTAAGAAACATCTTTGTTCTTCGATATCAGAGAAAGTATCATAAAAAACCTAAAGAGGACCAATACCTCGTACTTCAGTATGCTTGTCAGACTTAACCTCAAATAGTTTCTTAACGCTGGCTAGAGCCTGGACGAGAAGTTATGGCACCGGCGCGAGGGACGCATTTTAGTTCGTTTGCTTGGACTCGCCCTCACACTCAACTGGAGGGGTGTTGGGTTAGTTGGTTACTAGCATTCCGAGTGTTCAGATCGTTCTGCTACTACCGCTATTGCTAATACTGAAAACATTCTCCTTCTGACCGCCCTCATTATGGCATTGTCTAAGGTGTGAAATCATAGAGTAGCTCATAGTCAAGGACATGAAATAGCATACAATGTATGGAAATTCATGTCAGAAGAGGCTGTAATGGAATACCAATTCCATTGAAAAGCGTGTGTGCAAGAGTACTGGCTGCCACTGGTATTTCAAAGCAAGAATCAGGAAAGAAGGGAAAAATATTGAGGCAGGAACAGCAGATCTTTCTCCAGTCCGGAAAAATCACAGCCGAAGAAGAAGATTGTTGCAGCTGTAGACAGTTTTGATGAGGAAGTCCTAAGAAGACTCATTTATAATTTCTACGCTACGCATAAGCAGAGGGCGACTCTGCAATCGCTTCTTCCAAAAATGGATATCAGTGTATGATTATGTGAAGAAGTAGAGAACAATTACATTGAAATTGAGCACGTGATGGACAGTATTTTTTAGAACATTTCCATAAACTTAGGGACATCTGATTCCAGCACAGATCAGTCGTCTGATTCGGACGGAGAATAAGAATAGGTACCTTCGGACTCTTGAGTAGGAAAGTGGTGATACTAAGGTAAGAATGTTTTTAGAAACAGGTGAAACGGACATGCCTGCCGCTCTGATGCCCACGTGCATCAACGTTGGTTAGTGTAACCATCGGTTAAAATTGTCACCTAATCCCTGATTAAGCATTTTTACGGTGGATCGACCTCGGTTACGACTTAAATAGGAGGTTAACCACAGTAATCTCTAACCGACCAAATATGAGCGGTTAAAGGAGATAACCAGCGATTAGCAGAGCAAGTAAAGCAAAATGGCGGCCAGAACCACAGGTGATTATTTCGAAGACGATTATTATTGTGCAGTATTTGAATTACTTGGATAGAGCGTGAGCGTGAAGGTTCTTTAGTGGAAAGAGAGAATTCTTACGAGGAATTAGGTGACAGAAAATTTCAGGAGGGATTTCGTTTATCAAAATCTACAAATGGATTACTTGAAATAACACAAGAACAATCACATTTCTCCTACGGATCGGCTGCTTATATTACGATTCTATGTAACTGTTATTTTCTGTATTTTAAGAGGGAATACTCGAATACCGGTATCTCTTTCTCTGTCACTGGCTGAACAAAGAGAGGTTATGGATGGATCTTAGGATAATGCACAATTCCCTGGTGTAAATGGGGTCCAACATCGTACACACATTCCTACCAATCTTCTGCATCCTGTTCCTTTATGGATATTTCATCTTTTTTATATAATACATTTAAATCTAGTAATTAAGTCTATCGGTACTTCAACCTAACATTGGGATATAATCATTTTCGGATTCAGTTTTCCATTTTGTACGATTTTAACCTAACAGTACTGAAAAACAAAGAAATGGAACTCACAAATATAACAGCGCCCAAAGGTAAACAAATGCAACGCGAAAATGTAGGATGCGTTCATTTCGATGTAGAACATAGTGAACGCAGTCGTTTTTAGACGTTGACAATTATCTTTGCAGCGGTATGGATGCTTTCCTTTAGTCATTTTGTAGAAACAATGTACCATCATAGACTTTACTCTGGTTAAATGAGGTGTCAGCTAGCCATGTTTTAGTAATCGGTGATTATGAATGGTGCACATAAATTACATTTTAACCACGGCTACTGTTTAACCGTCGTTTCGTAATCTATGATTACTGCGTTTTTAATCAATGTTGATGCACTTCGCCATGAGCTTGAGAACCGTAACCCGAACAACCCCCACTCCTCTACCCTGCTGGCCGGTAATTTAAAACTTCGCGCATGTTGGTGCCATAACATCTCGTCTCAGCTCTACCAACGTTATACTCCCAAACACAATGCAACCAAACTAAACCTTGCATGGCCATCTGCGACGTAGCTCCATACAGAATCAACTGAGTAATGAAGTAATAATATTAGTGTGTGTATTTTATGTGTTGTCTAGAATATTTATGAAACAGAATTCAGTCAAACAATAAAATTATTTTTACGAGTCTAGTAAAATTAGGTAATAATTATTAGTGTGTTTATAAATCAGGCCCCATAGTAAATCTTACCAGGAGACTGTCTGCCACACACAGTACAATGCATAATGGTTTATAGTAGGTTTACATCGTTTTCAGGATGTCTACTACCACAGCAGAAATAGCGCAGCGCAACTTTTAACAGATGCAGAGATTCAACATAATGTTTTCAAAAATAAACAAGAAATCATTTAACTTTTCAAATAATCTTTAAATTCAAACCCTAAAACATATTTTTGCACTTTCTCATTTTTCTGTTGCATGTTGTACCCGAGTTTCAATTTTTCGAAACAAGGTAAGCCTAATTCTGAAGGTTAGGACTCTCTGCTTCGATAACCTCAATCTGTTTATGTATATTTCAAAGTGGTACACTCTATTTCAAAAAAATCTTGGCCGCCGTAGTCGTTCAGTAATATTGATCACTCACATATCGTCACTCATAAGTTCTTGGAAAACATCTGCAATATCCATGTGTATTGCGGGAACCGCCATCTTACACTGTTGAGTCTTGAACTGCAATATAAACGGCAGAGAACTGCCGATCAAGTTTTAAACTCAAATTAACTCAAGATTAACTGGTAGTTAAGGTTTATAATACAAAGCAGAACAAAAAACTTCAGTTTAAACTGAACGTAAGGTTTAAACGCCGCTTATAATACCGGCCCTAAATAAGCTACAAGTTGATAAAATGCAGTAAAAAATACGACGTTTAAAATGAACTGTAGTTATTTACAATCCCTCGTTATATAACAATTTTCGACGGGTTGACGTTTACATGTATTATTTGTTTATAGCCGCCGCAACATAACCAAGCCTACAAATTTTCCACTTAATAAGCTCTCGGGACACATACACGAAAAACAAATATACATTGTGATAGTGTGTTGTGATCATTACATTGTAATGTGCCTTTGGGTCTGTGTATTCTATAGTACTTGATGGTAGCTAGGAGAACAACGCTATTGTAATGTTATTGTGTACAAACAATGAAAACAATACGCAGAATTTGTCATACGTAGTGGTTTCTGCTTAGAGGGACATGTCCGATCGTGATGAAAACAAAAGTGTGTTTGTTCTAAACAGATAGGCTTATTTGTGTGCTGTAAAGCTTCACCTTTTTGTTAAAAAAATAATACTGTTCAATGAAGGAAATGGTGAAAGCTAACATTTCGATTTCTGAGAACCAGACTGTTCTAAGTCCAACTTTTTGTAAGAAAGAAATCTGTGTTTCATTTTTTCCAGTTCTTGCCTGCATATACTAGGGTTGGATAAAAAGTAATGGCAACAGTTCGATATTTCTGACATGGCTTTATTCACAGGGGTACAACATTTACGTACCTTCTATATAGTCGCCCCCCTTATTTATTACCTTTTGCCAAATGTTTGGAAGGCGTCGTACACCACCAGCGCGTCCATCTTTGTTGATGTTCCGTATTGACCGCCCTAAAGCACGGATAAGTTCATCTGTGGTATTGTAACGGGTCCCTCGCTGTGGTTCTTTCACTTTGGTGAAAAGATCGTAATCGCACGGATCATATCGGGTGAGTACGGTGGATATTCCAGTAGTCCGCGTTTTCCGTCAGCCTTGGAGGTACAGCGTGGTGCAGTATTACCCCATCAATTTCATACGCCACAATGAACATCACCTTCACAGCACTTTGTGTAGGGTGCACTTTCTTTGGACGAGGAGAACCGGGATGCTTCCATTCATTTGATTGGCGTTTCAAGTTTGGTTCATACGAGCGAGTCCAGGTTTCGTCCATAGCGACGATTCGTCCAAGAAAGTCGTCACCTTCCCTTTGGTACCGGTGCAACAAGACCTTCCCGGAACGCTTTAACCCACCGTGCAACTGTGCGATATGGCAACGCTGCACCACATGCTTCACGCAGTCCCTGAAAACATTCGTGTGCACTATGACCTCGTGACATTTCAATTTTGATCCAGGAACGTTGCTCTAGTTTTGTAAGGATGGTCTTAGGGCGCTAGCACTATCCCTATGAAAGTGAACGTTCTACACACTGCAGTAGATTGATGGAGTACTGTCGCCGCTGGCTGCACTAACTCATCTAATAGTCCTTGTTCATGTCCACACAGCTGGCAGCTCTCGAACGCACCATCGTCACGTGACAGCAGTGTTGCCATTACTTTTTATCCAACCTATGTATGAATCGAACAAAATTATAAATATTCCTCTCCATAAGGTTGCTATGAAGCTATTCCAAATTATTTCATTAAGTTTTGAATGTCAGGAGCTTAAAATACGAGTAGCTTTCCTGAAAAAAAAAAATAGTAAAATTAACTTGGAGCAGTCTGGTTCAGGGCCATCGATTTATCATGTCAAACTGTGTTATAGGAACTACTTTCGACATAAATAAAATGGAGTTTTGAGGACACACTTTTCAGTCAGTTTAATGTCCATTTAACGTATTTTTATGCTATAAAATTTGTACATAATCTGAATGTTATTAAATTCAAATGAATGTATATTATCTTATATTTATTACAGGTTTCACTATGGGAAAGTAACGGATTTCTCACGTACGACGCAACTCGAGAGCCCCGGTGTTGTTCGGAAAGCATTAGCTTGACAGGAAGGCAGCACTTGCCGATTGCGCAGCTAGCGGCTTCCCCGTTTCTCGTAACAAGATTAGTCTGCAGGCGCCTTAGCTGTAAACAGTGCGTATTCCTCAGCGCCTGACGTTGGCACAAATGGAAAGGTCGTCAAACATTTACTTGTACAGATACGGAAATGAAATTTGAAGCTCCCTTATTCTATGTTTCGCTTACAACACACTGCGCATGCCGAGTTCTACAAAGCGGTAGTTCACACGGCATCGTTTTGTCAGCAATTGAAATAGATCATTTTTCTTCGATTCTTGTCGCAATCCGAAAGACATTTGAAATGATGCGATGGGGTGTGAGAAGGGATTAGAGACTTCACAGTACGCGTGACTTGTGCGTGCAAGCGACAACAGTAACGGGACCTGGAGACTTGCTTTTAATACTTCTCTCAACCCCTTTCTTTCGCTGGTAAACCCCGAAGTGACCTGAGCACTGAGGGCTATACTATTCAAACATCTTTGTTAAGTGACATAAAAGATGGAATCGGTAGGGGACAAAAGTTTATGACTTCTTAGAAACATATAAATTGCTGGAAAATAAGATTCTCAGCAAATATTTGTGTGAGGTGAATATATATTTTTAACTAGCCGTACCCGTGCGCTCCGCTGCACCTGTTAGAAATAAATATAAAGTAATTACATAATTAAAATAGGACGTTTGATCCAGGGAACATTCGTGTTTGATACTAGGATAAATCGTTTAATATGTTACTTAATTTAAATTGTATTTAAATAATTAAAATGCGATCATTTTGGTCCAGAGACCACTAATTCGGTACAATGACAATTCCTTTAACATCTTTCTTAATTGTTATTACATGCAACCATAGTTTAATGAAGATTGACATATCATTTAGTAATTAAAATTAGCTTTCGATATTACTTCATACAAACACAGAAACATTATCTGTAGGCTATGTTTAATAGCTTTCGATTGTTGTTGTGCAAGGCCCCTTATAGACGATGTCACTTGTTTTTATTTCATTACAGCGCCTTAGATGGCGTTGTTATCTTAATTTTAAAACCCATTTATCTCATTAAATATCAGTCCTATAAAAATTTTGTATAGAATAAACCGTATCGGAAATCATTTTTAAAGAAACTTTTGTTATGTAACATTTTTCATGAAAATTAATAATAAGGGAGATATTTCGGTTTATTTAATTCAACCCCCTTACAACCCACATTTTAAATAAGATATTTTGAATGCTATATATCCTAACATCTAAGTTACAACGAACTTAATTTATATTCCAACTTTCATAAAAATCGGTTCAGCCATTATCGCGTGAAAAGGTAACAAACATCCAGACAGACAGACAAAAATTTAAAAAAATCGATATTCGGTTTCAGGATGGTTAATTATACATGTTGGGACCAATTATTTTTGGAAAAGCGAAAATTACCAGAAAAATTTCTGCTACAGATGTATTATTAGTATAGATTTGTACAACCGTTCTTTTTTTTATAATTTATGTGCGATTTATTTTAAATGCATTAAAAATATAGCAAATGTGCAATAACGACTAAAAAGGCTAAAAAAAAAAGGCATTTAACCTTAAAATAGGCAACGGGAGCTAAAAAAGGCAAAATAAAAATTGGGCTTATCGTCCCCAAATGTGTGAAAACACGTTTATCTCTAATAGGTCTGTCATACATACGCTCTGTTTAAAAAAGGCATTTTGCCTAACATCCGGACTCTAACTATCACCAACTCCGGGCCATAAGCTTGAAACGGTGGAACCAAAAAGGTGTACTATTATGGCCGTCAAATTACCCATAGTTCATCTCCTTTTCCGGCGTGTTTATCAGCTGTTTTGTTCATATTATTACGATTACAAATTGTTTCGTGTTGTTGTGAATATTTCAAAAGTGTAGTTAAGTTCAGTAGGTCTTATTAAAAAAAAAAAACTAATATTCTGTTCGGATCAACTATATAACATTCCGTTGATGTGACCCCCTATGCTTTAACATATGAAGGAATGCCAACATCCTTCTTGATAAGAGAAAGAGTGTGGAAATGAAGTATTCAGTCCATGTCACAACCATAACACTTTTAATAAATATGCAGTGAAATGAACATTGATATAAATATAATCTGCTAGTTTGTAATAAATACATTAATCGATTCTTATTGGAAGGCCAAATAATTGAATTAGCATGAACAATTGCTCCCGTTACTCTACATCCATTATAATCCGTTTACGCATAACCGAAACCGAAAGTAGCAATTTAATATTTGGCAATTGGCGGTATTTCGCGGTGGATTATGGGGCGTAAAAGGTGTAGTTTGACGTCATATCCGTCGAACCGTTACAAGCGTACTGGGTGTTCATTTCAAAGTGTGTCATGACGTCACTGTTGTGAGTCAGCGATTTGAAGCGAGTTTCAGCTTTTATGTCAGAGAAGTTGTCTATTATTCAAGGCGTTCAATCATAGTAACAGATGGCGGTCTGTACGCTACCATAACCTCTTTCGAACTGTGTTTTGTGCGGGCAAGTCGTACCCAGGGTATTTGTTATCATCGGTTGCGTACGGCAAAATTCCACAATACAAATCAAATGCTCCGTGTCCATGTTGACCGTCCAAGTTAATGTCAACAAATACTGTACGTAAGTAATCGTCTTAACCCTCTCCCCTTATCCCGACAGTAAGAAAAAAACTCGCCTCAGTACGTGTTTTCAAACAGTTCAAATTCCTGCCGCTACCGGCGTTACGGTACGTATCGGTAAGTACTCTTCTGAATGAACGCCGTACTTGCCAGGCAACTTCTCTGGCACAAAGGTAATACGCCTCTGCGGAAATGTAGGAAGATTGAATTCTCTAGGCTCATCGGCTAGCCACATGACGACATACAGCGAGCCATGACACACTTTGAACTGAACACGCAGTATTTGCCTGGAATACTCCCTCCTTTCTTTTTATCCTCTCAGACTATCACTAATATTTTAATTACTATATATTCACAGCGACAGAAGAAAATAGGAGGCATTACTGTTCAGCACGGCCTCCTAGTTACATTGAAACGCTTCAAACTCAAAGAATAAGTTATTTACGCGGAAGATAACCCTAGAAGACAACTGTTACGACAAGCATAGTCATAACAAAAACTTACACCATTATACGTTAAAAGTAGTTTCGACTGATGAACGATAGGAGGCTCAGCTGTACTCAAGCTCAACAGGCTGATTGTATCAAACATTTTGTGACACACTCAACGAATACTGATGTACACTCAGTTAGTGAGAGTGATAAATCACCGGCGGTCCCTTTGATAAGACAGAATTGAACACGCCTAAATTGATGTCCACAACGCAATCAGGGCTCTCAAGTGAGCTCAGCTGTTCTGACCCAACTTTAATTACAGTGTGAATGTTTAGGGAATCCATTCGGAGAATAAATTTATTTCTCTCATTTACCGATTCTAGTCGAAAATAAACGTATGTTGCGTACATGTTTTCAAACTTTCGCGTGTCTAAGTACGATAATGTTCATCCCATGACTGTGACGAATAAAACAGTAGAGCTGTATAGTTCACAGTAGTAATTGCTAGGCAGAATTTATCTCAAATAGTTAATTTTGGAATGCGTATTGGACTTAGAAAAATCTACATGTAATACAGGATTATTCAAAAGTCTAGGGACAATTGAAAAACCCGGTAATTGAAAATGCATTAAAATAGAAGTTAGGGGAAATTAGACGAACTTCGGGTATTATGGAATACCATTTTTGTTTTTGTTAAGTGCTAAATATTACCGACACAAAGTTAATGATTAGTGAATGCATGACTTGCTTGTCTTCTTTTTTATTGTTTTTCATAGCATCAACTGAATACATTAATTTTACGAGGCGCGTCCATAAAGTAACATTCCCACTAGTCCCACAGCTAGCAAACCATATGTTGCGCGAAGAGACTGCGTGTACGTGATAGAGTAATGTCCTGGCATGGCGCATGCGCTAGCGGAACTTCCCGAGTGCTCCCAGTAGCTTCGTTGCATTGGTTGAAGATGGGCGCTCCTATTCCAGCTCCCGCCGCGTGTGAAGTGCGATCAATGATAAAGTTTTCCAATTCACAGGGCATAGGGCCGATTGAAATTGATCGTCAGCTGTGCCAGGTCTATGGGCCTAACGTCACGAGCAAGCAGATGATGCGTTGCTCCACAAGATCGTCTGTGATGATGGTTGGCCTCCCATTGAAAATTGTCTTCACCAGCAACGCAGCATTTATTTATTTATTCACTGATTTATTTATTTATTTACTTATTCACTGATTTATTTATTTACTTATTCACTGATTTACTTATTTATTTAATTGTTTATTTATTTATTTACTTGTTTCTTTATTTATATATTTATTTATTTATTTTATTTATTTTCTCTGACATGATTAAGGCCATAGGGCCTACCTTTTCATTCTATTCGATAACACATACAATTACAAACAGTAACAGTAAATAATACAAATTACACGAAAATCCAATAAAATATCAACAGGATCAAAAGAGAACACTACACAGCACCTACAACATGAAACTTAAGCCAGGTTTCCATAATAGCGTTACTGTTTCGATAGCAGATAACCACAATTTAAGTCGCACAGAGTTTGGTGTGCACTCAATGCTAGGATCTGACGACTTGTTAACTCACTTGAGGTATGTGGATATAAGGGGAAAAGTAACTCAGGGTCTGGTATAGTTACTGGATAGCTCAGTCGGTAGAGCGTTGGCGCACTCAACCAAAGCTTCCGGGTTCGATGTAGACTGTAGTTTATAACAAATCTGATTTCTTTTCTTGAACACTACACACCATACTTCGCAGATTGAGAAAAGTAAATTAATAGAAAAAACTAATTACAGAAACAATCCAACTTCTTTTTAAAATTACTATGAACAAAGATGACAGAAAAGCAGTTCAAAGCGGAGTACGAAATAAGCATGTTTAATCGAATAATGTTAAAAAGTAACGATCCAGAACAATAACAGACTTACACTGTACATTGTAATCGTTGAAAGTGAACATACGAAAGTAACAAAGTAGGCCTACAGGGACATCATTTTATTTTTACTTCAATTTTTATTGTACCCGAGTTTTTTAATGTACTTCACTCCCACCCCTTCTACTAATGAAGTTCAACTGTCCTCCACGCAGATCAAAGACCGCATATACAGTCATAGTAGCCTTACGGTCATAGTAAACAGTACGTTCCAAAAATATGTTCGCGTTTTCCATTGACGAAAGAGCTTTCAATATTGAATCATTTTCGCACAGGTACTGTCGTCCATTTGCCTACGTCGTATTCCGGTTTCCCCCACCAGCTTTTATTCGCCAGCTAGTGGCTGGGCTGTCTTAGCTCTTTTCTGAGAACAATTTCTGTTAGGAATTGGACGTCTACGTAATATTATACAACTGTTTAAAATAACTTAAATAAAAGGGCCTCGTTAACTAATTAACTGTCACGTGATTTCCTCCCTTTTACGACCCTACGACATAACCACTTGGACGGACAGTAGATAGTATGTCTGAGTAATTTTATCTTTTCGGTTCGGGCAGAAGTGAAGACTGAATTTACAGTATGTAAGGTACTCTTTTATAGAGTAGGTACATAATTATTTCAACATGAGTTACTAGTACGAAGAACGTAACTGGTAATTGGGATTAGATACAATAGTCTATAGTGCGATAGATATGCACATTAGAACTGAAGTCTTTATCGAAATGAACGGCCACCATTTTAAAAAATGTGTTTAAATATTCATATTATGATTTTTTTCAACAGTAATCTCACTAGAAGTTTTGATTTATCTAGAGAAAATCAAAACTCGAGTGGGATTTAATTGACTATTACACGATTAGAAGAAAGTATATAAAGATTAGAAGTAACGAAGTACTCAAATACAATAAAATATTAATTGACTTACGAAAATACAACTGTCTTCAAATGTATTATTGTACCATCTCAATATTACAAATATTACGCTAGATGCATGCTAGATGGCAGTAGTGTCTTTATACAGATACTGTAATGATTACTATTCAATAAATCTTAATATTAAACAATCTCTGATACGTGACTATCCATAATATCATATAGCAGAAGTTCTTTTTATCCTCTCAGAGCAGAAGCTATAACATAACCTAACTAATATACACAAGTGTTAGAAAAGTTTTAATTAACGACGATGACATAAAAAATAAACATGAATAATTTTAAAAGGAATAATATAATTATTGAATGTACAATTTTCAAATTTGAATGTGGTTGGTGGTTCAATTGATGTTATATTGGACGTGTGCGTAATAGAAGTGGAACTCGTTGATTTAGGCCTACATGGTGTATTCAACTTATTCAGAATTTCCGAATGAATAATTTTAAAAGGAATAATTATTGAATGTACAATTTTCAAATTTGAATGTGGTTGGTGGTTCAATTGATGTTATATGGGACGTGTGCATAATAAAAGTGGAACTCGTTGATTTAGGTCTACATGGTGTATTCAACTTATTCAAGATTTCCGAATGGTGCTCTTCATTTATTTGTAAATCGGATTTCAGAAGATGCATAGGTATGATCAGTGATTTTTATTAATTCTTGTTCTTGAATGCCAATGCGAGTCATATTTGAAACTGCTGTGCATCGACTGGAGTGATTTGTAATTTTATATATATATTTGACGTCCAGACCAGCGCAGTTTCAAATGTTGGCAAACAAAGAAACAAATGCTAGGGACGCGATAAAATTGTGTGATAAGCAGCCATGATTGGTTGAAATACGTCCTTTCGTACCGTTTTATTGGTCAAAAGTAGTATGACGTAGTAAGAGTGTAATAGTCAATTTAACTTCATTTCTATATTGTACGCTAATGTATTGTAGACGGTATAATATACACTGCTTAATGAATACGTCCGAATGGATAGCTTCATTCCTGAGTAAAAACACTTATTGTTAATATAGTACTGTATTTTGATTAAACAAAAACTTAATGACAATTATCAATCTGAGAATCCCGATATTTCCTAGTTTACGTAAATGGATGAACTACTTTTCTTCCCTCCTATACCTAGTAAAGTGATTTGTTTGTATATTACGCCAGTATCATCGAACTCCAGTCGTGGAAGGGGGTAGCAAAAGGCGTTGATCCAGAGGTATGGGCAAGTTAATATTAAAAATGTTAGTAAAAATAAAATGATGTTCCTGTATAATCAATATGCTTTTATTGTTTATAAACATCCCAAGACTTTTCACTTGCAATTTTATCACTAAATAACTGTGTTATCGCAGTTGTACGCTAAGAAATATACGTCATTACTGACCGTTTTTGATATTAAGGCTGGGAGTTGCACACAATGCAAGTACAGCGGTGTGATGATTGTTTGCAATTAGCAGAGACAGGAACAGTTACACCGTCTCGCACTTAACAGCGAATGCTAATACAAATGCTGGGAACTGCCCCACTTCTACTCCACTCTTTGCAGTTTATGATGGGCGGGCGCTACGAGAGTTATAATCAGAAACACTTTTCTTTATTTCTCAATGCAGAGTGCAAAAAGAAATTCATATTTTGTACGATAATACTATAATACTAGTCAACAGCCAAAATGTATCGGAGATTAAATTAGTCATTTCTTACTAATTTTGGTGGATTAGTTCTCATTTTGATTTTGCATAGCGTTTTTCCTCCAATTTCCCGATATTTTTCGAGATGATATTTATTTACATTTTATTATATTAGATGTATGTCCATAAATACATAGTATGATGAACTAATGACACAGTAAAAAATATATAAATATGTAGTGTACACATTTATTAGTTCTCATTTCGATTTTGCATAGCGTTTTTCCTCGAATTTTGTGATTTTATTATATTATATGTATGTCGATAAATACGTAGTATGATGAACTAATGACACAGTAAAAAATATATAAATATGTAGTGTACACATTTATTAGTTCTCATTTCGATTTTGCATAGCGTTTTTCCTCGAATTTCCTGATTTTTGTCGAGATGATATTTATTTACATTTTATTATATTATATGTATGTCGATAAATACATAGTATAATGAATTAATAACACAGTAAACATATATAAATATGTAGTGTACACATTTATTAGTTCTCATTTCGATTTTGCATAGCTTTTTTCCTCGAATTTCCTGATTTTTGTCGAGATGATATTTATTTACATTTTATTATATTATATGTATGTCGATAATACATAGTATAATGAACTAATGACACAGTAAAAATATATAAATATGTAGTGTACACATTTATTAGTTCTCATTTCGATTTTGCATAGCGTTTTTCCTCGAATTTCCTGATTTTTGTCGAGATGATATTTATTTACATTTTATTATATTATATGTATGTCGATAAATACATAGTATAATGAATTAATAACACAGTAAACATATATAAATATGTAGTGTACACATTTATTAGGTCTCATTTCGATTTTGCATAGCTTTTTTCCTCGAATTTCCTGATTTTTGTCGAGATGATATTTATTTACATTTTATTATATTATATGTATGTCGATAAATACATAGTATAATGAACTAATGACACAGTAAAAATATATAAATATGTAGTGTACACATTTATTAGTTCTCATTTCGATTTTGCATAGCGTTTTTCCTCGAATTTCCTGATTTTTGTCGAGATGATATTTATTTACATTTTATTATATTATATGTATGTCGATAATTACGTAGTATAATTAACTAATGACACAGAAAAAAATATATAACTATGTAGTGTACACATTTATTAGTTCTCATTTCGATTTTGCATAGCTTTTTTCCTCGAATTTCCTGATTTTTGTCGAGATGATATTTCTTTACATTTTATTATATTATATGTATGTCGATAAATACATAGTATAATGAACTAATGACACAGTAAAAATATATAAATATGTACTGTACACATTTATTAGTTCTCATTTCGATTTTGCATAGTGTTTTTCCTCGAATTTCCTGATTTTTGTCGAGATGATATTTATTTACATTTTATTATATTATATGTATGTCGATAATGTAGTATAGTTAACTAATGACACAGAAAAAAATATATAACTATGTAGTGTACACATTTATTAGTTCTCATTTCGATTTTGCATAGCTTTTTTCCTCGAATTTCCTGATTTTTGTCGGGATGATATTTATTTACATTTTATTATATTATGTGTATGTCGATAAATACATAGTATAATGAACTAATGACGCAGTAAAAATATATAAATATGTACTGTACACATTTATTAGTTCTCATTTCGATTTTGCATAGCGTTTTTCCTCGAATTTCCTGATTTTTGTCGAGATGATATTTATTTACATTTTATTATATTATATGCATGTCGACAAATACATAGGTAGTACAATGAACTAATGACACAGTAAAAAATATATAAATATGTAGTGTACACATTTATAAATGGGGCGTGTAGTTGCAATATTAGATACATCATTTTTTTTCGAAAATGAGTTAATGCTATATTTTATATCCTCGTATGATTCTACAACTGCTATAGCACTGTTCTGCTCCAAAGCCTGATACATCACATGAATTTGTATGATGAAAGAATAGCATTGGTTGCAAATCCTTGGTTTCTTCTAAACGTTTTTCCTTCACACTGAAAAATTATGTTTTAGTGATGTATCTGATTTTGTAACTAAACGCCTCAAATCAGTTATGACACAATTACAAAATTTACTGATAGTCTATGCCCAATTTAGCAGCCAACGAGAGATATTTCTTATAAAAGTAAACCTTCCTAAAACAATGACTCTTATGCGACTGATAGACGAGACCAAAATAATGTTACCAGCGTTTCATATAATTATGAAAAACTATGTACAGCTTAGAAATGGAGAAGCTTTTAGGTTCCTCTTTCATAAATTTCCACGACTCAGTGATTCTAAGATCAAAGACGGGATCTTCATAGGTCCAAAAATTAGAAATTTAATGCTTGATGGACATTTTCATGACCTTCTAACAGGCAAGGAGAAAATCGCTTGGGAGTCATTCCAGTTAGTTGTAGATAATTTTCTTGGAAACAACAAAGCGACAAATTACAGGGAATTGTGGACAATATGCTGATGTCATGCAATAGACTGGGGTGCAACATGACTCTTAAAATGCATTTCCTTCACTCCCACTTGGACTTCTTCCTTGTCAATCTCGGAAAAGTAAGTTATGAACAAGGGGAACGTTTTCATCAAGATATCACTATTCTAGAAAGAAGATAGTACTCACTATGATGATTGCTGGTCAGTAATAAGGGATGCCTCAGAATTAAAATACAGAAAAAAGGCTAAAAAGCCACGTATGTAAGATATGTACTTAATATGATATAATACTTAAAATTTCTCTATCACAAAGGGCTGAAACGTAACAACTATTATAAAACAACTCGCATATGCAGAAGTTCGATTCCTTTGACAGTCACTGGAATCTCAGATTTTTACGTACCCTCGTAGAAGCCCAGTTTGGATAATGAAACCAATCACGACTTACCTGAAAAGAAAAAGAAAAATTAAACTGTGAGGTCCATGACACAAAATACGAATTAAATTACGAGACAAAAAAAATTAAAGCTTTTCTAACAGATGGTTCCGTATGTCAATCATCTCTCCCTCTCCTTTTTCCCCTCTCCCCACTCTTCTCCCCCTCTCTCCTTTCTCTTTGCTTTCCTATGCCGTGTCAACTGTCACATTACATATGCACACATATTTTATTATCAAACTTCAAATGAAGGGTACAGAGAAAGAACGATCAAAGTCACAATTCTCATAAGAGTAATGACATCATCTAATTCAGTAGGTTACATTACTGCAAAATGTATGTGTTTTTGTTTTAAAAACTGAAAAAGCAGACCTTATGGCCTTAATTCTGTCAGATTAACTAACCCAACTAACCAACAAGATAAGATAAGATAATTAAGATAAGATAGGATAGGATAGGATAAGATAAGATAAGATAAGATAAGATAAGATAAGATAAGATAAGATAAGATAAGATAAGATAAGATAAGATAAGATAAGATAAGATAAGATAAGATACGACAAGACAAGACAAGATTAAACAAAACAAAACAAAATAAAATGAAATAAAATTAAATTAAATTAAACTAAATAAAATAAAATAAAATGAAATAAAATAAAATAAAATAAAAATTAAATTAAATTAAAATAAAATTAAATTAAATAAATTGAATTAAATTAATTTAAATAAAATAAATAAAATTAAATAAATTAAATAAATTTAATTTAAATTAAATAAATAAATAAAATAAATATAATCAATAAATAAAAATAAATAAATAAAAATAAACAAATAAAAATAAATAAATAAAAATAAATAAATAAAAATAAATTAAAATAAATAAATGAAAATAAAAAAATAAAAATTATTAAATAAAAATAAATAAGTAAAAATAAATAAATAAATATAAATAATAAATAAATATAAATAATAAATAAATATAAATAATAAATAAATATAAATAATAAATAAATATAAATAATAAATAAATATAAATAATAAATAAATATAAATAATAAATAAATATAAATAATAAATAAATATAAATAATAAATAAATAAATAAATAAATAAATAAAGGAAAACTATTACCACAAATACAGTCATCCTTTCCAACTTTAACACTTAAAACTGCAAAAAATTTTGCAGTAATATACTGAATTAGATCATAACTTCTCCCTTAAGAGAACAATGACTCTGATGGCTCTATCTCTGTACTCTTGAAATGGTTTTATAATTTTATTGAAACCGATATGATTCGAATTAGCGACACGGCCCTCAGTCCGAAACAACAAACACTTAAACCACAGAGCTACGGAGGGAATGAAAATGAAGTCTTCCTCATGAAGTGTCTCGTATGACGTGAAAGGGAAATGTCAAGCTGTCATGATGTAAAATTGGAACTAACTTAAGCAAACCAACCAAAAATTACGCAAACAAACAAAAGTACACTAAAAGTCATGTAAACAAACTAAAACTATCCTGAGAAAACTAAAAATCACATTGAAAAGATAAAAGTGGCTTGAGGAAATAAAACCTGACGAAAACCGAAAACCATAATGTAAAAGTAATGAAAGAAAAATCAAAATTTGCCTAACGAAACCAATACTGACAAAAAGCAAATGCATATATTAATACATCCAATGAAGCCAGAGCTAGAACTCGGAGCGAGTCCTTCACACATAAATGCATATAAGTGCAAAAAGCGGCGTAAGTCGTTATTCGGATCTATTACGTCAATGACAATAACCTTAAGTAAAATAAAAGAGATAGCATTAAGTTGCGAAAACAATATAAGGTCTAAAATAGTAATGCTAAAGGAATTAATTGTACAAGTTAACGTGGGATACAATTTACCATACACATTATTGACAATTCATATGAAATATAAGAAAAGCCACCGGTGTAGCTCAGTCGGCTGAGGCGCTTGCCTGCCGATCAAGATTTGCGCTCGGGCGTGGGTTCGATTCCCACTTCTTGGGCTATTACCTAGTTGCGTTTTTTCTCAGAGGTTTTACCCAACCGTAAGGCAAATGTCAGGTAATCTATGGCGAATCCTCGGCCTCATCTCGCTAAATAACCTACTAGTTGATACATCGTCGTTAAATAACCAATTAAAAATAGAGGAACTGGAACAACGCAATTAATTCGTGTTTCAAACTATCCTTGAGGTCTGGTCTTATTAGTGACTGCAATTCATTGTTCAATAATTTGCATTAGTTTACTCCAGAATCCTAACTGCCCATTCTGCAACTAGAACATCGTAATGGACTCAGACCATCTAATGGATTGTCCTCCACAACACTGGTAGAGAAGTATTGGGAAGCAAGCGAGAAGATGATGGCCCTCCAAATATAAAATTTGTTACTCTTCCTTTCATGTTATATACCTATTTATGTATGTACTCTTCTCACTGTTTGCTTGTTTGTAAGTTTGTTTACTTGTTTATGAATATTGCATGTTGCCATTACCACTTTGACTAAAGATAAACTCTACAGCCCTACATTAAATAAATAAATTTAAACTTCAATTAGGAAAGTATTGTAAGTTTTAAAATACATATTATTAGATTATATCATATTCCCCACAGAAGGAAATTATATATATATACAGGGACATCATTTTATTTTTACTTCAACTTTTATTGTACCTGAGTTTTTGAATGTACTTCACTCCCACCCCTTCTACTAACGAAGTTCCTCCAAACAGAACCAAGGCCGCAGTACTGAGTTAGTGATTATAGTACGTTTCAGAAATATGTTCGCGTTTTCCAGTGACGAAAACTTTCAATATTGAATCATATTTTTGCACAGGTACTGTCGTCCGTTTGCTTACGTCGCATTCCGATATCCCCACCTGCTTCTGCTCGCTCCACTGTAAAGACTAGTGGCTGGGCTTTTCTGAAAACATTAATTTCTGTTAGGAATTGGACGTCTACGTAATATTATACAACTATTTAAAATAACTTAAATAAGGACCTCGTTAAGTAATTAACTGTCACGTGATTTCTCCCCTTTCTACGATCCTGTGGTATAACCACTTGGACGGACAGTAGATAGTATGTCTGAGTAATTTTATCTGTGCGGGTCGGGCAGAAGTGAAGACTGAATTTACGGTACGTAAGGTACTCTTTTATAGAGTAGGTACAGAATTATTTCAACATGAGTTACTAGTACGAAGGACGAAACTGGTAATTGGAATTAGATGCAATAGTCTAGAGTGCGATAATATGCACAAAAGAACTGAAGCCTGTATCGAAATGAACGGCCACCATTTTAAAAAATGTGTTTAAATATTCATATTATGATTATTTTTCAATTTAAATTTTTTCTCTATATTGTACGCTAATGTGATGTAGACAGTATAATATACACTGCATAATGAATACGCTTTCATGGATAACTCAGTTCGTGAGTAAAAACACTTATTCTTAACACAGTACTGTATTTTGATTAAACAAAAACCTAATGAAAATTTATTATCGAACTCAAAATCGCGATATTTCCTAGTTTACGTAAACGGATGAACTACTTTTCTTCCGTCCTATACCTAGTAGAGTGATCTGTTTGTGTTTTACGCCAGTATCATCGAACTACAGTCGTGGAAGAGGATAGCAAACTGTGTTTCCGGTTCTCTAAAGGTATAGCCAGGTTAATACTAAAAATATTAGTAAAAATAAAATGATGTCCCTGTATATATATGTAGTAATATATAAACAGAATTAAAACAGACTTTAGTGCAAACCCTCGTACTACCACTGTTTGACTATTGCGACGTAATACTTACAGACTTGACAACTGCCCTTTCGAACAAGCTGCAGCGTGTGCACAATATGAGTGTCAGATTCATCACCAATGCTCACGAATTTGACGACAATACACCCTCGTTCAAATCTTTATCCTGGCTGCAACTTAGTAACCGTAGAACACTTCATTCGCTCTCTCTTCTGTTTCGAGTTCTCCACACTTCTACTCCAAATTATCTTCGTTCCCGGTTTAACTACTTATCCTCCAATCACAATCTAAACACCAGGTCACAGAAGAGCCAAATCCTAGCAATTCCTGCCCATAGAACATCCCACTATTCATCCTCTTTTACTGTCTCAGTTCTCCGTGAATGGAATTCTCTACCTCAGAAGATTAGAGGCTGCCAGACAATAACCACTTTCAAGAAAATGCTAAACGATTTCTTACGGGCGCAGTCAAAATGAAGTTATAATTGTGATCGAGTTTAATAATTTAATGTAATTTAGATATGACTATTATTATTATTATTATTATTATTATTATTATATAATTATTTTATTGGTGTTGTGAAGATGAAAAAATTGACATTGTATTATATTAATTATATATTATATTGTCTTGTATTGTAGTATTGTATTGCTTTGAATTGTATTGTATTGTATTAATTATGTTATATTCATAGCATCGTAGTAATTTTCTATCATACTGGTTGAGTGGAAGAGAAGGCCGAATGGCCTTAACTCTGCCAGTTAAAATGAACCATTATTATTATTATTATTATTATTATTATTATTACTATATATAGCTACTACATGCATTTTCCAATTGAGAAAACAATTTACTGTTTACAGTACCGTTATTGGCAGAGCGTTTCAAACTTAGTAAAACATTCAACGTGTACAAGTTACCTTACACTCCTCATGTTACGTCATGTGGAACTGCAACGAAAATAAATCTCATCCATCGAATCTACTCCCAAATAACATGACTCAGACCCTCTCTCGGCCTTCATTCGACCTCATGTCCCCAGCAGACACAGCAGCTACTGCAACGTGCATGCAAGAGAACGCGCACGACTGAAACGTAATTACGCAAGTATTATGTGATCACCCTGATCACTGTAATAGGGCTCGGTTGAATTCACCACGCAGGAAAAATTACAGATCCTGCAAGAGCGGAACATATTTCAACTTCACATAATGTATTTTCGGATTTCATTAGTCTATTAAGACTTTATTTCTCTAGCAGAATTGTCGCTTTCAGGCGTTGGGACCACTTTTCCTGCCGCGACAAGGAAAGGAGGTTGGCTGAAGATTGAGAGAAGACGACGTATGCTCTTTCTTTGCATAACTTACAGAATGTGTGCTCAAGAGCCAATACTCACGAGCAAACGACACGCCCCCTTCATCAATGAAGGATTGATTTAGAGACACGTAAGCCATTTTATTACACGACAATCTACATTTCAACCAGCAAGACCACGACGAAATAATGATTTTATGAACAATGCTTGGCGGCAAACCTCCTGCTTATGATTAGACTTCGAAGTTGAGGCACATTATCTCTTTTAAGTTATATGCACACAGGATAGAACAGTGTTTACAAAGCAACTGGCAAGGTAGTAATTTGTCTTCATACAGAAACTATGTCAGTCGAATGGCGCTGTTGTAATACGGAATGCAGGCCAAGCAAAAGGAAAAAACATAATAATAATAATAATAATAATAATAATAATAATAATAATAATAATAATAATAATAATAATAATAATAACAATAATAATAAACCTTTGCTTAAGGGCAAACGTAAATATTACTGTATGTTGGTAGAATATAATGATGTATTATCGTTTTTCAGATGTTACTATTTACAAAGGTACTGTCTGATGACAATAAAAATAAATAAATAAATAAATAAAAATAAATAAATAAGTAAATAAATAAATAAGTAAATAAATAAGTAAGTAAACAAATAAGTAGATAAATAAGTAAGTAAATAAATAAATAATTAAGTAAATAAATAAGTAAGTAAATAAGTAAGTAAATAAGCACGTAAATAAATAAGTAAATAAATACGTAAATAAATAAATAAGTAAATAAATAAAATAAATAAATAAGTAAGTAAATAAATAAGTAAGTAAATAAATAAGTAAATAAATAAATAAGTACCTAAATAAATATGTAAGTAAATAAGTAAATAAATAAGTTAGTAAATAAATAAGTAAGCAAATAAATAAGGAAGTACATAAAATAAGTAAATATATAAGTAAATAATTAAGTAAGTAAATAAATAAGTAAATAAATAAGTAAATGAAGAAATAAATAAATATGTAAATGAATAAATAAATAAGTAAATAAATAAGTAAATAAATAAGTAAATAAATAAATAAAATAAATAAATACATAAATAAATAAGTAAATAAATAAGTAAATAAGTAAGTAGGGGAAAGAAGGGTATTGGCGCTCACCTAAGGAAAATCATTATTTCTTTTCAAAACAATGGTCAATCTTAATACTTTATTCACAAAAAGCAGACATGAACTAGGTTTCTTTACATCTGAAATAGTATTACTTAAGAAAGTATTATATTTAGGGAACTATTAGGAAAACAATGAAAATGAGTAATGAGCGGTATTGCCCGACACTGTAGGGCAATGGCGCTCAGCATAGTAAATAAATTCACGCGTATTTAGGTGCAGTGATCGCATTTATAATTATGTGATCGATCAACCCCCACTGCATTCCTTGTGTGTCTAGTTTGCACACACAATACCTACACCGAAACCACACTTCACCATCTTCACCGAATTCTCCACACACAGCGCAAATCACTTCTACTTCCTGAGGAAGTGTGTTTGGATTAATGTCATCTAATTCATCATCGTCACACAAATCATCTTCATCCAGTTCATCTTCTGATGTACTTTATAATAACTTTCTTTTTGGCTTTTTAATTTTCTTTGCCCTGATCTTTGATAAAGGAGCAATGGTTGATTTTGGTTTTTCAGACTTCTTAGTCTTACGTTTGTCAGCTCTGCGCTTCTCTAAGACTTCTAGTTTTTCCTTCATCGGTGATGCTGTAAGTATCTCAGAATGCTGTTTGGTATTGCCGGATCTTCTTTTATTGGTGGTTTTTGAGGGGCCAGGAATAGGCGATATTTGTTTCTAATGCAGAAGAATGCGATGGAATTTCTTGAGAGGTCGTCGGTATATAGAAGATATTGAGGGTAAATTCTTGTGACATGTTGGCTTCACACTAGTTGTTGACTTGTTCCTTCAATCTGATTATCGTCGTCAATCATTGAAAGAAATGAACCTTCACCTGGTGGGCTCAAATTCATTGCAGCCATAAAATCTTCATCTGAGTACACATTTCGGTTCAAGGGCCAAATGTCATTTCTTTTGAATGCATTGGTCGCTTTTTCCACAGAAGAAACTCTACCATATGCTTGATTGAAAAGCTTTGCAATGTCGTATGGAGTGAGTTTTTGAGCTGCATGAGTCTTCAAGAAAGTTTCGCATTCTTTGTTGAACGCTGATTTTAATGGTACACAGAAGGTGAGGTCAAGGGGCTGCAATCTGTAGGAGATATTGAAATGATGTGGATGCTTTTCTCTTTCCAAAAGGAATATGAAGAAAATGATGTGTGATTGCTGTGGATGTTCATTATAAGGAGAACAGGGTTATCGATGGAAGCACTGTTTTCCTTTGCAATGTGTTGTAACCAGACTGTGAAAGGTTCAGACGTCATCCACCCATTTTTAGAGCATTTGTATAGTGCTCCTGCAGGTCCATCACACTGTAGCTGAGGTGACATTCGTTGGCGCGGGAAGATAAACATCGGGGGAATGTAGTGTCCTGCAGCACTAACTGCACAACAGACCGTAATATTCTTGCCCCTCTCCCAGCTGGTAATGGTGCCAACTTGTTTCGTCCCTTTAGATGCAATAATGCGCGAAGGAGTATGGACAGTTGAGACCTCCGTCTCGTCTACATTGTAGATCCTCGTGGCTGGAAAGTTGAATTTTGAAAACAGTGACTCAAGTTTGCTATAGACTCGTTGAATTTCATCCTTATTAAATGCCAGAATACGGTTAACGCTTTTTGCTTCAGGTTTCCTTAAGCTCAATTTTGGATGCCGTCTTAGGAAACCGTGAAACCAATCTTTTTCAGCTTCCCTTTTGTCTCTGGAAAAGTTGTTTTTAATTTCATGTTTTTCTGCATATTCAAAAACTTTTTTTGAGTTCGGAAGTTGTAATACCAAAGTATAATCTAGAAATCATGAAAACATACTCTTCAGTTTCAGTTTCTTGTTCCTCACTGAAAACACATTTTGCACCTAAAGAGGGAGCATAAGGCTTTCCCACTTTACTCTGTCCTTAAGTGTGCTGAAAGGGATATTGAATTGCCGAGGTGCTTGTCAAATTTATGTTCCTGAAGAAACTGTTCTAAAAGCTGTTTTCACGGTCTCCATTGTCCATGCTGCCTTATTTGTACACCTTTGTCTTTTTTCTGCATCTGTTAATAGTCGAATTACGAAGTTAATTAATAATAGAATAAATGGAGACATCGCACGTCGTTAAAATAGAAAGCATAATAATATTTAACATATTGATTGCTTTAAATAACATTTTATTGCAGCAATATAAGAATATAGGCTTAAATGGACTGTTTTCTGCAAGGAAGTAACCTCAGCTGGAGGGTAATACCGCGTACTTGAGCGCCACAACCCTCCGTAGCAATATTGAAATTCTTAACATGTAGCGACGAAAGAAGTTTATTACAGATGTTTATAAATATATCAATGTGAAGCTGACTTTATCCCCTACATAAACATATTAATTGTTAATAATGTAAAAGGATATTTGTTCACATACCTTCAGTTTGAAATATGCGTGTTCGTATAACAAAATACTAACAAAAATATTCTCGCTCACAACAACTAAATGTGCCTTCCCACGGTAACCTTTCAACTACTATGCACTTAGTACAGTGTCCGCAAAACAGCATCACCTCCTGAGCTCTTCAAAATTTAAACCAAGCAGATATATTAGCATGAGCGCGATTGCCCTCTGAGCGGTACAACCCTCCGTTCCCCTAAATAAATACGTAAATAAATAAGTAAATAAATAAATAAGTAAGTAAATAAATAAGTAAATGAATATGCAAGTAAATAAGTAAATAAATAAGTTAGTAAATAAATAAGAAAGCAAATAAATAAGTAAATAAATAAGTAAGTACATAAATAAGTATATGAACAAGTAAATAAATAAGTAAATAAATAAATAAACAAACAAATAAACAAATGAATAATAATAATAATAATAATAATAATAATAATAATAATAATAATAATAATAATATTATTTATTATCAGAATATCACAACATCTATATATCTTTCCATCCTGATATGTTCTTTTCAGTTATTTTTTTAGTTCAAGATTTCATCTATTAAGTTACTAACTTTTAGTTGTTTTATAATTTCTAAATTTCTTTTCTGATCCAATCTTGTAAATCCCAGAAGTGGTCTGAAGAATCTCATATGTGCTGCCTCCAGCTTCTTCTTATATCACTCAATCAAAACCCATACTTCAGTGTCATATTTAAGTGTGGGTTTGGAAGTGATGTTACTTAAACTTAGTATTATTTTTGTTTCAGCCGTCATGGATTTACCGAAATTTCGTTTGATTGTGCCTTTTAATTTATTATATCTGTCTAAATTTATATTTATATCCTTGTTATTTTCCCTACAACAAATTTCCAAAATAGTTGAATTCAAATACCTGTTCTATTATAATATGTCCCTCTATTTCAATTTCAACCCTTTATATATATTTATCCTGCATTCCTATGGCTTTCGTTTTTGAAGTTGATATTTTCATTTCATACTTCTGTGTAATTTTATGTAATTGATAGGCCGCCTTCTGTAACCATCTTCAGTTGTTCTGTTATTATCAGATCCACTGCGTTGATGAGTGATTGAAACATTTTATTTTTTTGCTAGTATGATATGAGCTATTCCATCTCAAATCGACCGGAATATAGAGAAAACTGACCTTGCAATTTCTAAATACAATGAAACGTTTTTGTACGTAGAGAACTGTGATACAATGCTTTGTGCAAAGTTTGAGGCATCAGAATTTCATAGTGTTTAAATTAAAAATATTTAAATTTATCGTATTTTCATAAAATTAGCAACTTTAAACTGTTGTAGCTCCGAAACGCTTTCACCCAATGATCAAAATCATGGTTTATTTTGATGCTTAGAAGTTAAAGTTTATATTGACATATAAACAGATTTCCTTACTTTTTATGGAAATGGAGAAATTTAGATTTTTCCTCATTAAGACTCCTTTGGCTAGGAAAAAAATATTTAAAAAATATATAGTTAGATTCCGCATTGAAAGTACAAATAAACATGGTATGTTGATAAGAAAGTATTGAAAATATAAAATAAAGAAATAAATAGTACGCGCGTGAACTAACCAGCTGACAGTGAGACGGGAGCTAACCCCGAGACAAGCAAGGCCAGGAGACAAACACGTGATGTGTCGTCTTGCAGCGCATGGCTGGGCTAGCTTTATCACAGGTTTTCATAAACACAGGAGTAAAATGACGCCCAACGCTAGCTTATCTTCATCTCTCGGCCAGTTCGTGCGGTACTGCGCTGTTCAAGTCTAGGCGTGTGACAATAATTTATTTAATACCCTCGAAACTTATTGCCGAGGCACTAAGCAAACAATCCCGAATCCCTCTTAATAATGCAAGTTTTTTCTCAATATTTTTTACATTTTTACAAATGGACAAAAAGCCTAAAAGCAAGTAAAATCAGATTATCTGTCTCTCTGTGTACAATAAAAATAAGGATTACTTCTTAACATAACCTACCAAATGTCAGCTTCAAAATAAGCTCTCGTTCAATGTTCTGCAGTAAATGGTTCCAGAGTTCTGAGCGCTGAAAGAGGCTTGTTTTTATAAAATACGTTCAATTTGTCACTCAATAATACGAAAACCGTTTGACTTTCGATAGTATATTTTTGAAAATGCACTCCCCTCAGCACCTTGTATAAGTAGGGAAAAAATTAGAATATAAAAAAAATGCGAGGTTTGTTACTGATCGATTTCATATGGAATAGCCCGTATACAGTCTTGCTCCTCTATTAATTGTAAAAATAGATTTTGAAATTTTACCATTCTAATAATAATAATAATAATAATAATAATAATAATAATAATAATACTTGCTGGCTTTTAAGGAACCCGGATGTTCATTGCCGCCCTCACATAAGCCAGCCATTGATCCCTATCCTGAGCAAGATTAATCCAGTCTCTATCATCATATACCACCTCCCTCAAATCCATTTTAATATTATCTTCCCATCTACGTCTCGGCCTCCCCAAAGGTCTTATGTAAAAAAAAAAAACAAAATGTATTATGTTCTCCAATTAATTTAAATATTTACAAAGCAATGGTAAAATCAAAATAACAAGTGCAACCGAATTACTCTGAAAAACCCGGGCCTACAGTCGTTTTTAACACCGCAAATACCAATATTTTTATGGGATGGGTATGAACCTCTGTTCCACTGCCAAGACTTTTTCAGATTATTGCACAAAGACTGCTCCGTGATGTCAAAAGATTGGTTTGATTCAAAGGATTAGAGAGAAAAAAAGTTTGTTTTCGGTGTAATTCTGCAACATAAGGTGGGCGGATTGCCAGGACGATAACACGAGCGGCGTGCCGTGCAGGTTGGGGATGTCGTTCAGGCCAGGAACTGCACTGAGCTGCGAATTTCTGCACCGATTACATTACTTGTCTGTAGCGTCAGTGGACCGCCAACTGTTGGTCATGTCATGTCAACCGCTGGCGTGAATGTTGTGCTACTGTTCGACGCCTGCAGCATCCAGGGAGGAACATCCAACGCTGATGTACCGCACTTTCTCTTTATAGCAGGGCTATACAGTTTCCATACATTCTCACTACGGGGAAATAGCTTTCCGTACTAAGTTGTGAAGTGCAAAACTTTAGCGTGTAGGCTACCTGCGTAACGAAGGTGTCAAATAAGTTGCCGCATATAACACGAGGTAAGCTGTCTTTCTGATGTTGCAACTAGAAACACTGTGATGTGCAGCATTTAAAATCTGTTCACTGTATTTTTAATTCTGATTTAAATAAATTCAGGTGTACTCGCTATACTGTCATGGGTAGAATAATTTCTGCCCAGAACTTGGTAATGTCGCACGTAAAAGTATAGTCACACATTCCTTTTATTTTCGTTCAAATTCGTACTGTACTAAGTATTTCGTAAACTGTACATTTTACTTGAAAATAAACCGTGTATCTTATTATTGTAGTAAGAGGATACCAGAAAATGGAAACAATGTTTTAATAGCACATTATGCAACGAGCCTATAATGATAGTAATTAAGAATCGAGTATGGATATTTATGAAACGAGCGCAAGCGAGTTTTATCATTTTCATACGAGCTTCTTAATTACCATTATAGGCGAGTTTCATACGACTTTTTATGTTCGACCATATTTCTAACTTGAAATTACCGGTATTCAGGTGTATACATTTTATTTGTATCTCACAAGATCGGAAGTGACCTTGTTCTAGGTCGTGAATTGTGAGATGTGCGCAGACGTGAAAGTATTGATTTTTTCCAAGGAACAATAATGTCATTGACCTTTATGTAATCCTGTTAAACTTGATAATATTATAACCTTGATTATTGAATTCGACATTGAAAAACGAGATGACAAATTGAATTTATTTGAATATTATTTACAATTAACGCTAATTATTATAGTAACAGAACATAACCTTCTGCGACAGTATTCGATTTCCAGCCTCCGTGACTTTTCGCTAATTTTCTTTCGATTGCATATCCGAGAATAATCGATACTTGCGGTTTTATAACGGTAGAAAGCTGACCTGTCATTGGCTGAACAGTTGTAACCTGAGTCGTCATTGGCTGAAAGACCTGACCTTTAATAAGTAGATGTACTTTAATGACATGCATTAAAGGTCTGCTACCAGGTGTATAATTACTACATTTCGGCATGGTCGAGCATAAAATAGGTTATTAACAGACGTTAGTTCAGTGTACAAGCAGTAACACAACACAATGCGGTCCACACCTGTGGAGTAACGGTTAGCGCGTCTGGCCGCGAAACCAGGTGACCCGGGTTCGATTCCCGGTCGGGGCAAGTTACCTGGTTGAGATTTTTCCCGGGGTTTTCCCTCAACCCAATATGAGCAAATGCAGGGTAACTTTCGGTGCTGGACCTCGGACTCATTTCACCGGGATTATCACCTTCATCTCATTCAGACGCTAAATAACCTAAAATGTTGATAAATCGTCGTAAAATAACATACTAAAATAAAATAAAAAACACAATGCCATCTAGTTTCGACGAATGTCGACTCAGGCAGAAGTTCTCTGTGACCTCTGGTGACCTCTGTATGTCACTGAGCTTGAATTATTTAGACTGTAATTGAAAACTATGATCCAGGATCAGAAATAAATGAGGCCATCATTTCTTACAGTGCTCTAACATTCCAAAATCAGCTGTATGTTATCCCCAACACTCAAGCTCTCTCTGTCCTAATAATTTTTTAACAATTTGTAAAATTCAGTCTTCTTTTCCTTTAATAAGAAAATATTCCTTTCCGAACTTCTATGTCAGTTCGTTCTGAAGGGACGATTGGTGCTCATAATTTCCTCGGTAGTGTGAATTATAAAACAGCGAAATTAACAGTAACACAAATACTGGGTGTTCATTTCAAAGTGTGTCATGACGTCACTGTTGTGAGTCAGCGATTTGAAGAGAGTTTCAGCTTTTATGTCAGAGAAGTTGCCTATTAATCAAGGCGTTCAATATGAACTTGAGAACGTGTACGGTATAACTTGAATGTCGTAGCAACAGATGGCGGTCTGTAAAGTCTGTGTGCTACCATAACCTCTTTCGAACTATGTTTTGCGCGGGCAAGTCGTACGCAGGGTATTTGTTATCATCGATTGCGTACGGCAACATTCCACAACACAAATCAAAATGCTCCGTGTCCATGTTGACCGTCGAAGTTAATGTCAACAAATACGTAAGTAATCGTCTTAACCCTCCCCCCATATTCCGACAGTAAGAAAAAAAAACTCACTTCAGTACGTGTTTCCAAACAGTTCACATTCTTGCCACTACTGGCGTTACCGTACGTATCGGTAAGTAATCTTCAGAATGAACGCCGTACTTGCTAGGCAACTTCTCTTGCATTTAGGTAATACGCCTTTGCGGAAGTGTAGGAAGATTGAATTCTCTAGGCTCATCGGATAGCCACATGACGACATACAGCGAGCCATGACACACTTTGAACTGAACACCCAGTATACATGTAATAAATAATCAAATAAATAAATGAAAATAAATAAAATATATTTGTTTACTCACAGGATCTCAAGTACGTGTGGTAATTGCAAGAATCCACGCCAAGCAGAATGAGAAAGATGGTAATGCAATTTCTTACGAAACCAATTGTACTCTCACAGTGCCATCCCACCCCATGGATCATGACGTCACGTACACTCCGTGCGTTCCAAACTTCAGTCTCGCGAATCGGTGACCCTAGACCGCAGTCTGATTATAGAAGACTCAAAAATGTTTATATAGTAAAACCTGTCTCAAAGACCACCCCTATTGAGAGATCACTTCTCCTAAAGATAATTTTTTTAAAGAACCGAATTCAACATCAACAAAATAATGTAAATCATACCCCTTTTAAGAGACCACCTCTCTTTCCGACCACCGACCAGTGATTAAATGGCCATTTTCTTAATTTTATCCCTTTTAAAAACCATACTTTATTTAAAAAATTTAAAATTTAGTATTTTATTACATTACTGTAGTCTAAATAAACTCCAAGAAATTCGTTACAGTTCTAGAAGTTAAAATGATGATTGGCAACGTTGTTAAGTGATACCGTATTGACGTTGAATCCCCATCTCTGTCCTTAATCCCCTGAGAAATGTTGGGTATTGCTAGGAAAAAATTACATTGACCGATTCCGAAGTATGACAAAGGGTTATTTGGACTGCTGTTTAACAGTTTCTTGAAAGGTAAGATTTCTCATGCCATATGATGGTTTTACTTTTCGTTTTGTATAAGAAAAATCATATCGTTACTTATTACTTACAGTACAATAATTTTTTTTCTTTCTTTCTCCTACCTATTAGAAAAATCCGGTGATCAACTCACCGATGACGAGGTTGAAGTCAAGAGAGAATTCCAACTGAAAAAAATGTCACCAGAAGAAGCCTTACGTAATATTCAGCTAATTCAACAATCGGCACCACTGAAAGACTGTATGAATGGATAACATATAAATGAACTTTTTTTACTGTGTTTAAGGATAGTTTTTGAAAATTAGGTTGTAAAAAAAATTAAGTAGAGTTCAATTTATGATTTTGTGAAGCGGAGTATAGTCCGGGTCAGCTTACTTCATATCCTGAGGGTGAAACCTAATCATTTTTCCCCCATTACTACATATGCTAGTGGATTGTGGCGATTTTTTAGTTTGCAGGTTGAATTTTCTTTTTCCAACTTCGTTTCGAATTTCGATACTGACAAATACTACAAATGGTAGTGATTTTGTAACTGGTATGTTGGCAGCTGAGACAAATATCGATAATATTTGTCGGTACTGGAGTTCCATGAAATTAAAATTGTACTTGATTTCTGAGCCGGTTACTAGAAGCTAGAGAAATTTGAACATACTAAAAATTAACTAATATCAGTATTAATATTAATACATATTAGTCATTTTATATGTTGCGTTGTGATTATAATTCAAGACTATAGTAAGGTAAGTTTTCGGAGTTAGTACTAATAATTTCATGTGATGAAACAAAATACATTTTTAGGTTAGATCTCATGAGTCAACTGTTTAGTCAAACCAATGAAGTTCGTATTGCTAGACAAAATACTTGACTTGTTGAGCCCTTTCTCGTATAGTTTGCCTACGAAAATATGTTACAAATTATTGAGTTATTTACAATAACCTTCCAACATAAAGTACGGTAAGTAAATAAGTCATTTAGTACGTAGGATCGTGTGATGTCTGGTAACAGTTGGCAACACTGACAAGACGGCAATATTTGCTCTTTCTTATGTTACTATATGTGATAAATCAAAGGAGAAAATTGTAAAAATAACGTAAAATAAGAAATAAAGTTCTTATCTCATGCTTTTATTGTGAGCAATAATCCCCGTGTGTTTTATTTGATTAACATAGAAACATTTTAACCAATTATTTGTGTAAAAAAACTCCCCCTATTGAGAGACCATCCATCTGAAAGACCATATTTTATCATGGAACCAGTAGTGGTCGTTTAATACAGGCTTTACTGTAGCTAAGGCCTACAGAGTGACTAACATGCTAACATGTCGATGACATGTTAACCAACATACAGTAACTTACTTTCGAAACTTCAGCTTCTATATTCAATTCGTTTTCAATACGTATCCAAATTTCATGAAAACGGGGATCGGGTAGATAGTATTCAGTACGGAAAATACGAGTATATCCAAATCGATTTGAATACTTAATGAAAACTTAGTATATTTTAATGTTGCCGTTTCTTTTTTTTCCGCTCCCCCCCCCCCCCCTTCCTGGTTGTTTCTATGGTGAGGTGTACTAACTGAAGATATATTCGAGTCGTTGAATTCCACCTCCAGTCTCTCGAATACTATAAGAGAGACTGGCTACCCTGGAATTCCATTAGCTTATGCAACATGCCAGAATCAGCTAAATCCATCAAGCCCGTTAACACATCAGATGAACACGTGTGAACGTCAGTGCAACGGACCCGGGGTGAGGACTGGTATTCAAAGCTACAGCGATCAGTTAACTAAGGTGACGTACGTCGATTGTGATGCGAACTGACGGACGCAGGAGAAATACCGCTCAAGTCCCACGAATTCCCCGATTCGAATAAATTACGGGCATATATCACAGCTCGTAAAGCGGTGAAAATGGAAACGGATCGGATACATGCTGAAGAAGAGAATGAAGCCATAGAGAGAGAGAGAGAGAGAGAAGCCTGGACTGGAACTAGGGTTGCCAACTTTTTTGGGGGGAAATACGGGAGACTAAGGAATCGACAAAATTTCACACAGAAAACTGGCAAATTATTCCGTTCAGTTAGTAACAAACGACTTTATTGTACACTTCGGCAGCTAGGCTTAGCCAAAAATTAAGTGTATTTATTTTATTTTATTTTATTTTATTGGGTTATTTTACGACGCTGTATCAACATCTAGGTTATTTAGCGCCTTAATGAAATGAAGGTGATAATGCCGGTGAAATGAGTCCGAGGTCCAGCACCGAAAGTTACCCAGCATTTGCTCGTATTAGGTTGAGGGAAAACCCCGGAAGAAACCTCAACCAGGCAACTTGATCCGACCGGGATTCGAACCCGGGCCACCTGGTTTCGCAACCAGACGCGCTGACCGTTTCTCCAAAGGTGTGGACAAATTAATTGTATTTTGAGGCATATTTTGTCTGCGTAATACAATCTGATCCGTTTGGGTATGCATAATATTAACTTATTATTATAAAGAAATTGTGATAGTACGAAAAATTTCCTCCTGGTTATACACTACCTACCAAAAAATAACTGGGCACTGTTTTTTTACCCTGCAGAACCTCGTGGTACCACCTCTTGTTGCTATAACAGCAGCCATCCTGTCAGGCATGCTCTCCACTAGTTTGTGTAGGATATCCATTGGAATGCGTCGCCATTCCCTTTGTAACATGGCACTCAGTTGGACAATGGAAGTTGGCCCCATGTTTCGGCGGCTTCTATGGAGTGGAATGCAGACAATAATGCTCACCTGGCCTGCACAGCGTCCTGACCTCAATCCCATTGAGCATCTTTGGGTTGATTTGGAACGGCAATTGAGGACTCGGGAGATGCGGCCAATTTCCATTGTCCAACTGAGTGCCATGTTACAAGAGAAATGGAAACGCATTCCAGTGGATATCCCACACAAACTAGTGGAGAACATGCCTGACAGGATGGCTGCTGTTATAGCAACAAGAGTGGTACCACGAGGTTATAAAGGGGCAAAAACGGTACCCAATTACTTTTTGGTAGATAGTGTATTATGATTAAAAGATGGGAGTTTCCATATATGACAATCAACAATGCATCATCTGAAAGGACAAATGAAAATCATAGATGATTAAAATGGCTACTACAAATCAACTGCGGGCACAATGTGTTCGTTAGTATGCTAAATTTGAGAGTGTTAAAAGAGTTCAAAGGGAATTTCGACGTGAGTATGGTGTGCGTAATGTACCTAAATACGATTCCATAATGTTGTGGTATCGAACATAAGTAGAAACAGTTTCCGTGGTAAAAAAAAAAAAAACATGCAGGAGGTCGCAGGCGAAACCCAGTACGAGAAGCAGCTATTTCTTGGCTCGGTCCCTAAACTCCCCAGATATAACCCCTCCTGACTTCTTCGTGCAGGGTTTTGTTAAAGACATTGTCTATTCACAGAAACCCAGGAACATTGATGATCTGAGAGTAAAAATTACTCAAGCTTTCCAACACCCCTCTTATGTTACAACGGACATGGGCTGAATTGAATCACCGTTATAAGTTGTGCAGGGTGTGCAATGGGGGTCATGTTGAGCTCTGAGGAATCTCCCATCTTTCAGTGTTGTATGCTCAGAGTTTCAACAAATAAAGTTCAGTAGTAAATGTTTTATGGTGTTTTTATTTTATCCATACCCAAACGGATCACCCTGTAGTTGAAGTCGACTGCAGTTTGCAGCTCAGGTTTCAATAGGTGTGTCGTGCTCCTGTTTCGAAAATATGTCTAATTAATTATTGTTCGTGAGATAAAACACTCTCTTTTTATGAGGATTAGTAATTAATATTTGATAGAACAAAACTAGCTATTTTTTCTAAATTTATAATATTGATATTGTTCCATTCTAAACAGGTGAACATTAAAACCCATTTCTGGTAAGCATTATCTTCTACAAAGACTGCATACTTCTAAAGCATCTCTTGAAGAACAAAATTCATCATATAATCAATCATCATTCACGGAAAAATCAAATGTTTAGAATATTGATTTTTACCTTATGCAAAAATAAGGGAGAAAAATACTCGAAAACGAAAAATACGGGAACCGGAAGAGTTAAAAAAATAGGGGAAAATACGAGAGATCCAGGGAAATACTGTAAGGTTGGCAACCCTAACTGGAACACACAGGGGGAAAAGAAACAAAGGAAGGCACAAAATGAGGCACTAGAAAAGGTAAAGTCCTCAAATGAAATAAAGTCAGATATAATTCTATGTATTTCCCTAACTTAATAACTTGTGATTTTTTCCCCTCGTTCACTTCTTTAATCCCACTTCACTTGTTTCATTTTACATGCCTCGTTTTTATTAATTTCTCTTCAGGCATGTCATTTTACTCGCCTTCTTTCATTCACTTCTTGCATCCGTTAACCCTCTCGGAGCTTTTTATAGGATTTATTAAACGCCAGTTTTGATCTGTATAACATATACCAGTACGGCTGTGAATTATCGAAATCGTATAATATTATTTCTCTGTTGCCCGTATTTTACCGTCACTTTTCTCGAAACTTAGAAGCTGAATATGTTGAAGTAATATAAATCTATAGGCCTATAGTATTACTGCTCTCCAGAAAGGGCAGCAAATTGTATTTTTCTCTGAAAAAAGAAAACGCAGATATATTATGCATTTCGTGTTACACGTAATGCCCGCTTTATAACGTAGAGTGGATTGAAGTTCTTAAGGTCCAACAATGACTTGAGATTACTGTATACATATTACTTTCACGTTACTGGTTCCACATGGCCAGTGGACGCTGATATTTCAATAATTACTTACACCGAAACATCTTTTCACATATAAGCCTATTTTCTGCCTTCTGCCTTTCTCCAGTCATTCCTATTTTCTGTCTTCTTCTTTGTCTATGATCCATATCTTATACAGTGTCTCCCATTTATCTTGTGCACCTTTTATAACTTTTTTTGGATAGGTATTGGAATTTTTGTTTTGAGAGTTATGTTAGAACAAGGGGCTAACATGAGTATGGAGATTTGGTACATGTAACTACATTATGGTACAAGATACACGTGAAGTTATCAATTTTTCAAATAGCACTACATACTTTAATCATGTTACATTGATCACACACATTAAGACAAGTTCAAAAATGTATTACAATGTCTCCTTTCCAATCAATAACAACAATAAAATGCAAAATGAATGCCATCATAATGTGCTGTTTCTTGTGGTGCCCCATTCATCTCATGCATTAACTTACACAAAACGAAAGACGACTGACGTCCGTACTCGTCGTGTGTTGTGTTTGCTGTCTTAACATGTCAACAAACCACAACAGTCAACGCCACAATCCACGTACAGTGGCCTGCACGTTCTCCGGACCTGTCGTCACTCGATTTCTTCCTGTGGGGAACTGTAAAGGGTACCAGAACATTCTGACAACACCAAACGACGTGCAGCAACGCATTCGACAGGCTTGTGTGTCCATTCAGCCAGCAACATGCCGGGCAGTCATACGGTCTTACGGGGAACGCCTTCGAATGTGCATTAATGTGAATGATCACCATTTGAAACATCATCTGTGACTCTCAAAGCATAACATTATCACACTGGAAGTACGTTTTGTTTCGTTTTGTTGTTATCATTGATTAGGAAGGTGACATTGTGATACATTTTTGAACACGTCTTAATGTGTATAATCAATGTAACATGATTAAAGTATGTAGTGCTATTTGAAAAATTGATAACGTCACGTGTATCTTGTACCATAATGTAGTTACATGCACCAAATCTCCACACTCAAGTTAGCTCCTCGTTCTAACATAACGCTCAAAAACAAAAATTCCAATACCTATCCAAACAAAAAAGTTATAATAGGTGCACAAGATAAATGGGACATCCTGTATATGTCGTCTATCATCTTATATCATATTCTGCCCCGAATTCTTCTCCCGTTCACCATTCCTTCCAGTGCATCCTTCAGTAGGCAGTTTCTTCTCAGCCAGTGACCCAGCCAATTCCTTTTCCTCTTTCTGATCAGTTCTAGCATCATTCTTTCTTCATTCCCACTTTCCAACACAGCTTCGTTTCTTACTCTGTCCATTTCACACGCTTCATCCTTCTCCATATCCACATTTCAAATGCTTCTATTCGCTTCTCTTCACTTCGTGATAATGTCCATGTTTCTGCCCCATACAATGCTACACTCCACACAAAGCACTTCATTAGTCTCTTCCTTAGTTCTTTCTCCAGAAGTCCGCAGAAGATGCTCCTTTTTCTATTAAAAGCTTCCTTTGCCGTTGCTATTCTCCTTTTGACTTCTTGGCAGCTGCTCATGTTACTGCTTATAGTACACACCAAGTATTTGAAGCTGTCTACTTGCTCTACTGCCTCATTTAGAATTCGCAAGTTTACCTTTTTTCTTCCTGAGACCATGGTCTTTGTCTTTTTGGCATTTACCTTCATTCCATACTGCTCACAGCTGTCATTTAGCTCCAGTAGCATATCCCTTATTATCATCTCCTCTTCTGCTAACAACGCCATATCTTCAGCAAATCTTACACAGTTTATTCTTCTTCCTCCTACTATCACTCCTCTCATGTTCTGAAGACAGTTCTTCACTAAATTCTCCGAACAGATGTTGAACAGGGTATGTGATAAAGGGCATCCTTGTCGTACTCCTCTTTCACTTTCTTCTGCCATTTCTTCTCCTATCCTGACTTTGACTCGTTGTTTCAGGTAGTAGACATTTAAAGTAAATAAAGTAGCTACTTTTAAAGATACGCCAGGTTTCATAATATGGGGAACTCTTAAGGCTGGTTCACAATAAACTGGGAACGGAAACGACAACGAGAACGAGAACGAGAACGGAATTATTGTTAAAATAAATGTGAGCATTCACAATTAACTATTGTGAATTCTCACACTTAAATAGTTTTATTTACAAATATTCCCGTTCTCGTTCTCGTTGTCGTTTCCGTTCCCGGTTTATTGTGAACCAGCCTTAACTTACATTTTATTATTAGCACATTCATTTAATCAGTTGAACGTTCAATGTACTGTAAGCCAATATACCAATCGGAAAACATTAGCTCAAAACATACACATTAATCATAGCAGTTTGTTTATGGTATTTACAACTGGATTCCAGGAATATATGTGTAGTTGATGGAGCCCACTGCCTGTAATGAATGATTTCCATAACACACACTTCATACGAGCCCTCCCCTAACTGAATAAATAAAAAAATGCTTATAAATCAATGTAAATTACGATGTATTACCCTTACATCGACAAATACAGAGCTTAAATAGTGCCTGACTTGGTTATTTTGCACGCAGCATTATGCGTACAATGTTGACAGCATTTAAGCAAGCTAACATGTCCAAGTTTAAGGTGACAACTTCAAAAATTTAATCAGTTATCTTTAAATTAATATTTCAACAGCAGTACTGAAAAAATATTAACACTTCTCCTTTATCTGTCTTTTAACTTACATATTCTACTGGCTTACGAGACAATGCAATGTAGGGAGTACGGATATTTTCTGTGAGTCAGAGTTAGACACATTCACACATTGCGCACCCCCCTGGATGTGGAATTAGCACTAGACATCACAGGAGAGCCACAAAACAACGGACAACCACTCAATATTTTTGAAAGAAGATACATTTCTTCCATTTATTATTTCAATGTACCGAAGTACATATGATATTTCCATGCAGATATTCTGCGTCATCATACGATGGAAGAGTAATGGAACGGAGAAAAATTCCCTCCGGCGCCGGGATTTGAACCCGGGTTTTCAGCTCTACGTGCTGATGCTTTATCCACTAAGCCACACCGGATACAACCCCGACGCCGAACAGAATCGTCTCTGATTGAGTTCCAACTCTTGGGTTCCCTCTAGTGGCCGCCCTTTGCACTACGTCATAGATGTCTATGAACATCGGACCGAAGTCCACACATGTGCTCAGGTGCACTCGTTATGAGTGACTAGTTGGCCGGGATCCGACGGAATAAGCGCCGTTGGAACTAAATCAGAGACGATTCTGTTCGGCGTCGGGGTTGTATCCGGTGTGGCTTAGTGGATAAAGCATCAGCACGTAGAGCTGAAAACCCGGGTTCAAATCCCGGCGCCGGAGGGAATTTTTCTCCGTTCCATTACTCTTCCATCGTATGATGACGCAGAATATCTGCATGGAAATATCATATGTACTTCGGTACATTGAAATAATATATGATATGCGTAAATCACGAAGTGATTTAAGACGGCGCTTATTCCGTCGGATCCCGGCCAACTAGTCACTCATAACGAGTGCACCTGAGCACATGTGTGGACTTCGGTCCGATGTTCATAGACATCTATGACGTAGTGCAAAGGGCGGCCACTAGAGGGAACCCAAGAGTTGGAACTCAATCAGAGACGATTCTGTTCGGCGTCGGGGTTGTATCCGGTGTGGCTTAGTGGATAAAGCATCAGCACGTAGAGCTGAAAACCCGGGTTCAAATCCCGGCGCCGGAGGGAATTTTTCTCCGTTCCATTACTCTTCCATCGTATTTCTTCCATTGCCTACGTCGGGAATCGAACCACGACCGCTTGAATGGGAAACGTGTGCACGTCAGAGCCACCGCGGCAGACAAATATTAACACATGAAACGAAATTCATGTTTATTCAAATAGTTCAGTTGCAGTTTTATCAATAATTGTATTTGACGAGGGCCAATAACACTGATAAATAAATAAATAAATAAATAAATAAATAAATAAATAAATAAATAAATAAATAAATAAATAAATAAATAAATAAATAAATAAGTGAGCAAATAAATAAGTAAATAAATAAATGAGCAAATAAATAAGTAAATAAATAAATGAGCAAATAAATAAGTAAATAAATAAATGAGCAAATAAATAAGTAAATAAATAAATGAGCAAATAAATAAATAAATGAACAAATAAATAAATGAGCAAATACATAAATGAGCAAATAAATAAATAAATGAGCAAATAAATAAATGAGCAAATAAATAAATGAGCAAATAAATAAATAAATAAATGAGCAAATAAATAAATAAATAAATGAGCAAATAAATAAATAAATAAGCAAATAAATAAATAAATGAGCAAATAAATAAATAAATGAGCAAATAAATAAATGAGCAAATAAATAAATAAATAAATAAATAAATAAATAAATAAATAAATAAATAAATAAATAAATGAGCAAATAAATAAATAAGTGAGCAAATAAATAAATAAATAAATAAATGAGCAAATAAATAAATAAGTGAGCAAATAAATAAATAATTGAGCAAATAAATAAATACATAAAGAAATGAGCAAATAAATAAATAAATGAGTAAATAAATAAATAAATGAGGAAATAAATAAATAAATGAGCAAATAAATGAATAAATAAATAAATGATCAAATAAATGAATAAATAAATAAATGAGCAAATAAATAAATGAATGAATAAATAAATGAGCAAATAAATAAATGAATGAATAAATAAATGAGCAAATAAATAAATAGATAAATAAATGAGCAAATAAATAAATGAGTAAATAAATAAATAAATGAGGAAATAAATAAATGAGCAAATAAATGAATAAATAAATGAATAAATAAATAAATGAGCAAATAAATAAATAAATGGGCAATTAAATAAATAAATGGGCAATTAAATAAATAAATGGGCAAATAAATAAATAAATGAGTAAATAAATAAATAAATGAGCAAATAAATAAATAAATAAATAAATAAATGAGCAAATAAATAAATAAATAAAGAAATGAGCAAATAAATAAATGAGTAAATAAATAAATAAATGAGCAAATAAATAAATAAATGAGCAAATAAATAAATAAATGAGCAAATAAATAAATAAATAAGCAAATAAATACATAAATGAGCAAATAAATAAATGAGCAAATAAATAAATAAGCAAATAAATAAATAAGCAAATAAATAAATAAATGAGCAAATAAATAAATGAGCAAATAAATAAATAAATAAGCAAATAAATACATAAATGAGCAAATAAAAATAATAAATGAGCAAATAAATAAATGAGCAAATATATAAATAAATAAATAAGCAAATAAATACATAAATGAGCAAATAAATAAATGAGCAAATAAATGAGTAAATAAATAAATAAATGAACAAATAAATAAATGAACAAATAAATAAATAAGTAAATAAATAAATAAATGAGCAAATAAATAAGTAAATAAATAAATAAATGAGCAAATAAATAAGTAAATAAATAAATAAATGAGCAAATAAATAAGTAAATAAATAAATAAATGAGCAAATAAATAAGTAAATAAATAAATAACAAGTGATGACTCCAAGGAATATTCACCACTCATTTCTCGTCCATGTACAAAATTCGGATATTTGTTCGTTAACAGTCGACGTCTGTAATGCTTGGCTGGCTGTCTTTTGGAACCCGGACCCGAGAAGGGTCTAATGCACTTCGGCTCACAATGACCCACTGTGCGCCTTATATGCGACGATTGTTCCAGTCCGATAAGTAGTCCGGGTGGCATTCGTGAATCCGGTGCTGACAGGTGGGTCACTCCACTCCAATACTGATGGAGAGAAGTTTCATTCAAAAACAAGTAGCCTATCTGATAAAATCCAGGATTCGAAGCTCCACGCCCATAGCATTTACTTCAGCATTGGAAACACGTACCATCCCCAGTATTTCAACCGGTGATGAGATTGTAGTAATGATGAAGGCAGATGCCGGGTGATTTTCCTGCGGTTCTGCACAATATGTCACCTTCATTACAGGAGCGCTAGCGAGCATGTGGCAATATTCAATACTATTTACATTGCTCAAGTTTCAGGAATGCATAACAATGAAAATAATCAAGAGATCATCAGTGTACAGACGAAATAACACACAATCTTCTTCTTTTCTTCTTCTTCTTCCCTTCAAGTATTAGGCCAAATGGCCTGTTACGATCTCACAGTTGAATTTTCTATCCAGCGCTTCTTTGGACGACCGAGAGATCTCTTCCCGTTTGGACGATAGTGGAGCATGACTTTCGGGATTCTATCTCTATGCATGCGATGCAGATGATTTATCCATTTGTTCTGATAATGTTTTACGTGATTAATTACAGGTTCTAGTTGTAATTCTTCTAGTACATCTTCACTGCGTTTGTGATCCCATTTCGTATATTCCGCTGTATATCTCATAAATTTCACTTCATTAGCCGTTATTCAGCTTTCGTCTTTCTTCCTCAATGTCCATGCCTCACTGCCGTAACAAAGTACAGGTCTCGCCAAGGTCTTGTAAAGACGAATTCGAGTATGCCTTTGTACTAGGGAAGGTTTCTTAATGGTGTTAATTATTCCCATTGTTTTGGTGTATTTAGAAATTTTCTGTGAAATGTCTACTTCATCGAAAAAAGATAATGTGTATCCGAGATATGTAAAATAATTTATCCTTTCTAATATTTTTTAATCTAAACATATTTTGCTAGGCACAGGGTATTTTCCGCAGAAGGCCATAATTTTAGTTCTTTCTTTATTGATTTTCATATCGTATTTAATTCCAATTTTGTTAAAATTAAAAAGTGAATGTTGTGATTCATCTTCTGAGGATGCCACCAGAGCTAAATCGTCTGCAAAAAGTAATGAATCTAGTTGTAAATGTCTATTGATGATGATGATGATAATAATAATAATAATAATAATAATAATAATAATAATCCTCATCATACTGATGAAAATGATGATAATGATAATGATCATAATAATAATCATAATCATCATACTGATGAAAATTATGATGATAATAATAATAATAATAATAATAATAACAACAACAATAATGCTGAAATAATAATATCTTTTAGTAATATTAATAAGAAATTGACTTTTAGTCTGATATCTGGTAATTTTATGCAAAACATTTTACAGTCATCTCTGTTTGTATCTCCGGAAAAATGATTATCAACCATACAGAGAAGCGGGACAATACATTAAGAATTTCATATTTTAATAAATAATACGTAACATTATCAGGATTAGTTTATTAATATTTTCTGTATACAGTACGTCATAGAATCGAGCGTAAGTAGTACAGCAAATGGCACACCGGACGTGAAATCTGCTGAGACAGTCAAGCCGAGCACCAGTTTCGCTTCTCTTTCACAACCTCGTATGTGTTGAAACGTAACTCTGCATCCGGTGCTATTGCCACTACTCAGGAATATGAAAATTTAGTGACACGGTTTCTCGTCGAAAGCAGGAAGCAATGCTTTGCAATATTTTACTACTGTAACTACACGTGGAGCAGAGAAATAGTGTGTAGGCAGAAACTCACGCCTTAACATCTGTCAAATTTAGAAGTAATGGAAGAATACACAGAATAGAGCTGAGATAGCGGCGTAGGTGACATGCTTCACGCACTAAACGCTCCAGCACCTCAGAAATTGTGATGGATGAGTCTGCAGAATCGACAGAAGAGAGATCAAGAGAGGGATGCCAGGGGGTGAGGAATTCCCTTGTCCCTCACTGCTCTCTAACGATGAAGAAATCTCATGGGCATGAAAGAAATCCTCCGCAGGACTTTACTAACCGACCAAAACCAGACCCATTAAAATACGGATCATCATCATCTTAGGAACTTGGTACCAAAACATTGCTTTCAGGTCGAGTCCAGCCAGACATATACATTAGCGGTCTTACTAATAAACCGTGTATACTTTTTATACGAGACTTACGCAGAGTTGAGACAGAAAACATTACTAATAAACCAGGCATAAGCGATGGATGTATAAACAGTCTGTAACTAAACAATGGGAATTGCTTTGCAATACTTATACACACGAAACCCCTTGTTTAAGCGTTGTATATAGAGAAAAAATGGCCGCCCCTCTAACAGCTGTTCGTATCGACTGTCATTTTATGATGATGGTTGCCTTGTAACCACAGAATAATTAGAATAATAGCACAGTCTACTATATACAGTCACGAAGCTTGAGTTTTGAGGGTGCTAGAAACAATAGACTGTGACGGTATTATTTTGCATTGCCTGTAATGAGGCGATATTAGCGATCCTAGTGGTGAGCAACTACCTAATGTTTGCATATTTACTACGTATTGAGCTTCGCGACTGTATATACTAGACTGTGATAATACCGGTATTGCTGTAGCTTCTGCTCTTTGACCAAAATATAGTGTGGTAATCGATCAGAGCCAGTTGTACTATCGATACTTAACACGGCACACTACAGCGCTCTGCCGGATGCAATAGAGAACCCCAGATATTCTATTATCTTTCGTAATGAAGTAATGACGAAACTATGACGTAGCTGTTTATAGTCGCGACGCTGTTATTCCCGGCGTGACTCCTCCTCTTTGCTTACATCTTAGGAAGTGAAGGCTCTATAAAGTCTAGGTGGATAGTATCGTTCATCATTTTTGTTCTTTCGTTGCCGAGCTACCATACGAGGAATCTATTTGCCACACCGTTAAACAGTATCATGTCGTAGCTCCTATGATAATAAATCAAACGCGCTGTAATTCAGCAAATAATTGAGCGCAAATAATGTATTCGTGTGCTTTCTGCGAACGCCAACGAAAGAGCCAAACTGGCGGGCGATTATATTAAGTATTTATCGAACCTTAAGAAATGAATAATGTCTTCCTCAGCGAGTCAAAAGACGCACACGTTTAAATGTAGCCGACCTGCAACGCGATTGGCTGCCGGAAATTAGAGCGACGGGACTATAACAGTTGTACTGTTATACACGACGTATGCAGTGATTATTTGTAAGGAATTTCTACAAGACTTATAAACGAGCTACTCAGTGTATAAGTATAACACAGTTAAACGTCTGTATATAGAGTTTTTATTAGTAAGACCGTAGATCTATTGGCTAACATACTATACTCTGTTCGCATAAACAACTCACAGTATATCCGCAACTATGGGTGGATGACTCGCCACTATATTACAATAATATGCACAGTAGAGAAGCAGTTTCATTACGTACTAACGTTTGCAGTGGAGTAGTGCAGTTTAATGAGCGGTTTTCAACGTGACAGAAGTTAAATCCTCCAATCGCAAGAAGTTGAAGTACAATGACAACTCAGCTTACAGGTATTCAGTCAATGACAAGTCAGCTTTGTACCGTTATAAAACCGCAAGTATCGATTATTCTCGGATATGCAATCGAAAGAGAATTAGCGAAAAGTACTAGATCATATATATATACAAATTTATGAATGTTAAAATCCGTGATTGTCTGAAAAGTGGCCGACAATGTTCCAGATAGTTTGATAAAATTCTAATGGCTTTCTTTTGTGAAATAAAGACGCTTCCAATTTTGGTTCCATTTCCCCAGAAAATTAGGGCATATCATATTATCGACTGAAAGAAAGAAAAGTAGGCACATCTTAAATAATTATGAGAAACGCAAGTCGTTAATTTCTTTAACAAATATAAAACTCTTGATAGCTTTGTGCATATGTATTCGATGTGCTTATCCCATGTTAAACTGGAGTCCATAAAAAGTCCTAGAAATTTTGTGTAGTTGAGTCTGTTGTCCTTATTTATTAGATAATTTAGGCTGAAAGTTAGGTTGATAGTTTTTTATTGATTAAGCAAGAAACCATTAGATTCAAACCATAAAGCCATCTGTCATAGAGTGTCGTTGTTGAGAGCATGTAATTGATTTAGAGCAGAGAAAGAACATATTGATGAAGTACCATCCAACATACAGTGTCAGTTTACTGAAACTCGGCAAATGGAGAGTACCTAGTACTTTGCGCTTGCGCTCGTTTCATAAACATCCATACTCGCTTCTTAATTACTATCATTATAGGCTCGTTGCATAATGTACTATTCATTTACTTGTTTCGAATATACCTTTCCTATGTCGCACTTCTCCTCCAATTAATATCGTTATTCCCTTTTAAACAGAAAGGACGTAGGGAAATGAAAGATGTCTGTCAGAGATTAAATGTTACCATTAAAGGTTTAAAAATAAAACATTAGCAAAATTATGAATATTGTCGTTTTAATTAAATAAAACCTTTTCCATTACGTTCTTAATTATCTTTTTGGAGAACAATTCGAGTTAATTAAAATTCGCAATGGAGCTAAACATAAAAGTACAAGATATAAAAACAACATGTAATTTGGTGCAGATTAATCTTATTGCCCGAGGTCTAAATCCAGAAGAGTGGAGTATTTCTAGTTGCTGACAGGATGCTATCCTTTAGGGTGCTTGTGAAGATATAAATCTCGGTCCATAAAATGACAGTAAAGTAAGAACTGAATTGCGCTCCATTACAGCATCTACCACCTCCTTCACTCAGTCTTTTTCCCAAGAGCAGGTCTTTCACTGCAAACCCAGCAGTTCTCCAATCTTTTCTATTTTCTGCCTTCCTCTTTGTCTCCGCATATGATCTATATATCTTAATGTCGTCTATCATCTGATATCTTCTTCTGCTCCGAACTCTTCTTCCGTTCACCATTCCTTCCAGTGTAACCTTCAGTAGGCAGTTCCTTCTCAGCAAGTGACCAACATATTCCTTTTTCTCCTCATCATTTTCAGCATTATTTTTTCTTCACTCTTTCCAACACAGCTTCTTTTCTTATTCTGTCTTCCAAACAAGGTGATCCGAGTTCGATACTCGGCCAGGTCGTAATGGAATTTGTGGTGGACAAAGCAAGCGTTGCAAAATTTTTCTCGGACTACTCCCGTTTCCTTTTATCATTCCATAAACACTCTCCACGTCCCCCTCAGTTAATCTACCATTTGCAGTAATAAAAATAAGCTGGGTTGATTACAGTTTCTGTTCAGTTGTAACAACTTTTGTTTTCGCTCTTAACTGAACCACTAAAACAAGATCTTATGTTTCTTTTGAACAGTATGAAGTTCAAGAAAATCAGCTTTGAGCAGTAACATATGCAGGATAATGAAGGAAATGAATGGTTGCGAAATGCGTGAACTAGAGTTGAACAACAATCGAGAATGCAAGAGTAACCGCGCCCCCAAAGCCGAAAACCCGTACGACAGTATTGCATACGTCGTTGACTGCTTAAGCGAACTTTCAAGACAACGGGAGTAGTCAACTCTCGAACGTCAAGCAGCCTTGAATCGCCACAGTTGTTTATACCGGACTGAATTTTTATCTGTTTTCGCAAGAGTTTCTGGGCTAGTGTTACAAACTTTCAGGGATGATGGGGAAGGGCATATGTATCAATTTGAGATAAGGAACCCTGGTCCGGAAATGACCGAGTCAAAAGTTACAAGCAAAAATAGTTGTGTGGAAATTAAATAATTTTATTCCTCTGTACACCTTATTTATATGTATTTATCTCTACATCTTACGCATACTGTATTCATCTGACGTTGTTTACGTTATCTACTTACAGTATTCCATTCAGTGCGCTGTCTGAGGGATGGGGACAGGAAACTACACTAAAGCAATGCAGATAGCTTAATGTGTAACGGACATGGATATGCAAGTCTGTAGACAGCAGTGTATGTATACAAGTTGCAGTGTCCAGTCGATCAGTCCTAGTGAAATGGAGGAGTACACGAGAGCGGAATATGCAGACATGATTTTCGAATACGGATGAGCCAATGGGAACAGTAGACAAGCTCACAGATTCTGTCGGGTACAAGTACCCACGTAGGAGACATCTAGCCCATACCATCTTTCCACGACTGTTCCAGATGTTAAGGGAAGGAGGCCGTCTAGTGCCAAATTACAATTCCATTTCCATACAACTATTTTTGCTTATAACTTTCGACTCAGTCATTTTCGGACTAGGGTTCCTTATCTCAAATTGATACATGTGCCCTTCCCCATCATCCCTGAAAGTTTGTAACACTAACCCGGAAACACCCTGTATGTATAAACAATCAAGTAGCCTATTTGGAACATCATCTCTACCTTTCAGTGTACAATAATCCGTTCTCCAATCTTTATTTATTTACTAAGCCCTTATTAAAAGACTAGGATTTTTTTTCCTTTGTTTGAGATCAAGTGTATAATCTTCAGTAAAAAAATTTTAACGCTTTATTTAACGTTACATTTTATGTTTCTTAGAGAATTTTTTTTTTTTCTATTTATGACACCACAGGCAATATCTGATAATAGAACCGGAATATTTTGATAACTATGATACCGTTTTGTTTTGTCTTTTTGTACCAATTAAGCATCTTTAATGTTATTTCTTTCAATGATGTATGTTATTTAAAGTTACGAAATCTTTCCACGCCGACCAAATGCTATTTCGAGAATGATGAGCGAGACTCGAAGCGCACGAGAGTTACGAGACGAGATTCGAAAGACAAATGCAACGAACACAGCGAGCGAGAGCGGCAGTTACTCGTAGTTTTGTTCATCTCTAGTGTGAACATTGTAATGAGAAGCTATGTTGTCATCTTTGTTAACACTTATTTTTGCGTAAATAGCCGATGTGCTAACCATGCAAAACCAAAAGCATAAGTTCACTACTACGCGCTTATATCAGGGCAAGAGAAGTGAACTTCACCACATTTACATGAAGGCTATTGTATGTATTTGCATTTTAATCCAGACATTTTCATAAGTTCGCTAAGTCCTGAACTCAGCTCCTCTGTAACTAAATCGCTTGAAACTTGACTTGTTAACTGCGATGGCGTGACACAGAGCTGGCCACATCTGCAAGTCTTTGGATCGATGCATGATAAGGATAGAGGCCGAATATTTTGAAGTTATCAGCCCCACAATCTTGGTTTTGAGTAAAAATGGCAACCCACAGAGCACAATAGATTGAGTAAACGTGGATCAGCTCAGCCTGTAACGAGCGTACGGACATTAATACTTAAACTGAGGTTAATTATTAGTGAGTAAGAACACAGTAGCCACTCTCGTCTGGTTACAGTATTCAATTCAATTCAATTTATTTGGCCATTAGACATACGGTTTTAGGCTTCGTCAGAATACATTGAAAAACATATAAATACATTTTTTTATTATTATCCAATGTAATAAACCCTATTTCATCCTGAGGTATATTAGGGTTATAGTTGGCATCAAAATACATATTTTATAAGCAATAAACAATAATAAAATTATAATACACAATTGTGGTCAAGGTTACAATTCACATGAATTATGTACAAGAATGCACTTTAATGCAAGAATGGATCGTTTCATAAAGCTTCAAGGCATGTCTCTATATTTATATCTAATGGTTATAGGAAGAAATATATATATATATATATATATATATATATAATAGCTATTAAACATATTATTTTAGAAGCAATAAATAGCTATACTAAGAGATGGCTTAAAATTTGCGAATTAAATACATTATTTAGTAACAACAATTGGCAATAATCAGGTATTACAAGAAATGGCTCCAAATTAGAAATCAAATGCTTAATTAAAACAAAAATTAAAACCAATAGTACAATATTATAGTATGCGAAATTGAAGACTTACAGTTTCATTATAGTTGATTAGAACTAATACGATTTTTTTTTCCCGGAATAATTTAACATGTTACAGTTTCACGAATATTCTATTCAAGAATGACATGAAATACTTATATGATTTAGAGTTGGTAAGTATATTGGTTAACGGTTTGGTAAACGTATAATTTAAAGTATTCAGTAACAACTCAAGCTCGTATCTTTCACGGCAAAAGACTGGACAATCATATAATACATGTTTGACATCTTGAGATTCCTCCCCACAAATGCAAGTTGCATCGTCTTTAATATGGAATCTATTTAAGTATTCCCCGAATTTTCCATGCCCAGTCAAAAACTGTGTCAGTACGAAATTTGGCGTTATTACTTTACATTTATTACGATTATAGACCGTTGGAAAATATAGCTCTTTTGTAAGAATTCCCTTGTCACTATTGACCAATCTTTCGTTCCATTCTTGCATATAATGTTCTTTGGATAATTTTTTTGATATAGGATATCGGACATAAATTGTACGACAATGGCACATCAGAGTTGACTGCCATCTTTGCCAATTCATCGGCTCTCTCATTTCCAACTATCCCAGTATGCCCTCTGACCCAAGTTATATACGAGTAAATACATTAAAAAAACACTAATAAAAGAAACAGTAAAATTTAAATAATAGGCCTACAATGAAAACATGAAATAATTTGAAACTTTTAAATTAAAGAAAACTAACTAAATTTCAATTAAACTTATTTATTAAAATACAATTTCATACAAATTTGTGTTGAAAAACTCAGCAACAGAATAAAAAGGATTATTTAATAACCAATTGTAAAATCTAGTTTTGAAGTTATTGATTGGCAATTTATAATATTCACTGGGGAGCTTATTATATAATTTCATCCCCATAATTAAAAAGTTTGTGTTGCTCTTGTGTAATGTACAATATGGAATATTAATTTGTTCACTATTTCTAATTTCATGATCATGTATATTGGCCACTAATGAGTAATTGTCGATATTTTGTCGAGTGTAAAGTATTAGATCATATATATATATATATATATATATATATATATATATATATATATATATATATATATATACACATATTTATGATTGTTAAAATCCGTGATTGAAAAGTGGCCGACAATGTTCCAGATAGTTTGATTTACATAAAATTCTAATGGCTTTCTTTTGTAAAATCAAGACGCTTCCAATTTTGGTTCCATTTCCCAGAAAATTAGGGCATATCGGATTATCGACTGAAAGAAAGAAAAGTAGGCACATCTTAAATAATTTTGAGAAACGCATGTCATTAATTTCTTTAACAAATATAAAACTCTTGATAGCTTTGTGCATATGTGTTCGATGTGCTTATACCATATTAAACTGGAGTCTATAAAAAGTCCTAGAAATTTTGTGTAGTTGAGTCTGTTGTCCTTATTTATTAGATAATTTAGGCTGAAAGTTATGTTGATAGTTTTTCTTGATTAAGCAAGAAACCATTAGATTCAAACCATAAAGTCATCTGTCATAGAGTGTCGTTGTTGAGAGCACGTGATTTAGAGCAGAATAAGAACATATTGATGAAGTACCATCCAACATACAGTGTCAGTTTACTGAAACTCAGCAAATGGAGAGTACCTACTATTTTTCATAAAACATAGCCTATCTCTTCGAATTTTTGTTCATTCAGTTCTTTTCTCTATTCACCTTTTTATTATGGCACGTCGTAGGATAGCGATAGGAAAAGATGAAATCGTGATCACTAGCAACAGTGACATCGCAAGGGCAGCGCAGTACACTGTCCTTGCTTCACCCCCTCAAACTCTCCTGCAACTGCAGTACACAAGCATCTATCAGTGGCGGGTTACCTGTTACAAGCAAACATTCTGGTAAGGACAGATAAAGAAGTTTTTTTTTTCTTTCACCATGTTAATAATGTCAAAAGAAGTGCTTATACAAATTTTGGACACTCGACCGCAATTACGAGGGCCACAAAAAAAATAAGATCGCCAGGGGCGTTAACAGAAAGAAAACACAATTTCATTCTAAAAATTTACTGAAACAGACACAGCAATTGTTGAGCTATTTTTCAACATATTTCCTACCGGAAATGAGAAATTTGTCATATCATGGAATCGACAGAGAGGTGCAGACGGCTGTCAAACGCTGATCCCAGGCGGCTGTATTGTATTGTATTGTATTGTATTGTAGTTATTAACATTCCATGGTATTCATACATGCTTACAGCTAGAATATGGAACAAGTCAAAAAACTTAATACTATTATAAAATCTTAATTTATAGTCACAGTCTAGATGAAATATATACAGACGAGCTGACTTCTACAACACAAGGATACAATAATTGATCCCATGATATGACAAATGTCTCAATTCCATTGGGGGGATATGTTGACAAATAGCGCAACAACTGCTTATCTTTTCAATGAATCTCCTCATGCAAATTGTGCTTTTTTTCTGTAAACGGCCCAAAGGAAAATCATTTTCTGGACGGCCTCGTAATTGGAGTCGATTGTCCAAAATTTGTATAAGCACTTCTTTTGACATTACTAACATGGTGGAAGAAAATTAATTAGAAAGAGTCAATATTCGAAAAGTTATGACTTCCTTTTTATTATCAGCAAGTTCAATCTACACCTCTTCTAACCACAGGGATTAATTTATTTGTTTTTAAATGATAATCCAAAAAATAATAAATTTCAAACAATTAATACTACTCTCAACACAATAAAGGAATCCAACTGTTGAGAATTGTGTAAATGTGCAATCAGAAAGCAGATGTCATATTCGTGACACCAGTTCCTTTTTTTTTTTTTTTTTTTTTTTTTTTACGATATGTGTCAAGCAGAACGAACTAAATCGACGTCGCTATAGTAATTATCTTTTGAATGATTCTACTTTCCATAAAAAGAAACACGCATAGTGAATGTAGACTATAAAATTATTTAATGATAATCCTGTTCAATTAACAAGGCGCCGTTTATTTCACAGACCTCATGTGTGTTCTAAAAAAAATAACACATTGGAAAACAACAAAAGCAAGTAATACTGAAATTCTATACAAGTCATGGTTCTTACATGAATATCATTTTCAGTGATGACGTAATGGGAGTATTATCCACGAAGTCAACCTTTCTGAAATACGAGGAAGTGTGGCACAATCAAGTGTGCATACTGCAGGTTGGTATTTCAATCTGTGTAAGATATACCTGGCTACCGTACTTTTATTCACTAGTCAATCAAGAAACAATTTACCAGGCAAAGCAATAATCACAATATACCACTATACTAGAGCAGTAGTTCCCAAAGTGGGGGTCATGTAAAGAGCTGAGGGGGGGGGTCGCGAGATGATTTATAAATAAATATTTTAATAAATAAATAACTAAGTAACTAAGTAAATAAATAAATAAGTAAATAAACAAGTAAATAAATAAATAAGTAAATAAATAAAAAATAAATAAATAAATAACTAAGTAAATAAATAAATAAATAAATAAATAAATATTTTAATAAATAAATAAGTAACTATGTAACTAAGTAAGTAAATAAATAAATAAATAAGTAAATAAATAAATAAGTACGTAAATAAATAAGTAAATAAATAGATAAGTAAATAAATAAATAAATGAGTAAATAAATAAATAAGTAAATAAATAAATAACTAAGTAAATAAATAAGTAAGTAAATAAATAAATAAGTAAGTAAATAAGTAAATAAGTAAGTAAATAAGTAAATAAATAAATAAATAAGTAAATAAATAAGTAAATAAATATGTACATAAATAAGTAAATAAATAAAGAAGTAAATAAATAAATAACTAAATAAATAAACAAATGAATAAATAAATAAATAAATAAATGGATAAATAAATAAATGGATAAATAAATAAATGAATAAATAAATGAATAAATCAATAAATAAATTAATTAATTAATTAATTAATCGCCGTATTAACATAGAATAATTTTGTATTTTTAAACACAAAAATAAACTACGTTTAACATAAAAGTAAAAAAAAGAAATGTTGCAGAAGTTATAAAGTAAAAAATAATTGAAGCTAAGTCTGTTTTTCAGAAAGTAGCTTCTCAAATCTTGACAAAATATTCGATACACGCAGCGATAGGCCTATCAATTTAAAGTTCACGGGGACTTCTCTCTTTTTGTTTTGATGGTAATCATAGACGAGGAAGTTATTTTGTAAAAATACGAAGTTGCAAATGTTATAAGGTTTCTTTTGCAAGCTCGAGGTATTCTTTTGATGCAAAACTGGTCCATTCTGTGCGAAAAAGCGCAGTTTCAACAATTCATCAGTAGATATATGTTTCAACGAGTTTCTTAATATTTTCTAGGATTTCAGCCAGTTGAACGCAACTGTCTAAAAACGGGTTCAGTATCCTTCTGTAGCCAACTGTCGTAATTGTTTTGAATTTCTTTCTCAAAATACCGAAAAAGCTGCTTAAATTCGTATTTTGGGTGGTATCCACTGATTTTAAGTAAACTTATAGTTGTTTGCAATTTTACAGGGACTTGTATTTTGCGAATGTAGTCAAGAACCAGTATGATGCCTTCAGAAATTTTGGGAACAACTGTACTAGAGAATCCAATATAAAGGTCAAGTAGGCCTACAGAGACCGTTGGCCATTACTCTGGTTCAAAGGCGTGAGGTGACTGTGAGAGAAAGTGAGGAGAAAATGATTTTGGTGTCAGTCTTCAAGTTAAATTCGCCACTCATGCAGTTATTAATGGATTGTAACGGCAGTTCTTTTTAACAGACTTAACTAATATTTTAGAACTCTTTTAAGTTCGTAGGTAATCGGTCCAACTTCCCACTGCATAGTACACAAACACATAGCTAGTAGTTCCAGCACTTAAGATACAAAGGCTAATCATATTAACGTACAAGAGGTAATGACTCCTTTTCGAATAATAAATTTCAACTTACATCTACGCGGCTGATGGTTTGGCCATATGTTTTCTCATATTTTTACGTGTTTTCTGTAACAACTAGTTATTTCGTCACATAGCGATTGATATTCCTACTTACAGTTTGATTTCCTGAACTGTTATTAAAATGACTTGCATAAAAGAAATCATATACTAGCACTCAAACAGAAAGACAAACTTTGTTTTCCGTCGTAAAAAAATCATTTTATATTCTGTATTTCCAAAACGAAAGATATAACCAAATACCTTACTATAATAATACCGGACAGCTAACAGTTTTGCGTGCGAACGACGCTGGTGCTGCTACCTACCTGCTGAGATGCTCGCGAAACAAGCTGTAATCAACTGCAATGTATATTGTTGCTGGGCTAGTTAATAGTTTTATTAATTAGTGCTGTGTTAAAATGTCAGGATGTATGTGTGCTGTTTATAATTGTCACCAGGGGCGGATGTAAGGGGAGGGGATTAAGGGTATATATCCCCTCCCGAAATTTTGAGAAAAATACGAAACAAGAAACAAAAATAATATTAATTTTAATTCGTGAATGTACATAGGAATTAGAGAGTTTTCCACGTAAATTCTCTTTGCTAAACTGTTAAATTCCAAGAACTACAGGAAGACAAACACAGCGTTCTTACTTCAAGACAGAGAGTCATGAAGAGTATTTTAGGCTTTTAATTTTCCTTCTCCTCTTAGACTATTTCATTAGTCAGCTCAAGGGCAGGTTTTTAAATCATAAGGGAATCCTAAAAGTCCATACAAACTTTGCTGCCTAAAAACATAGTGCGAGCATCAGATGAAGATTTAGAAACTGCTGTTGAGGCTATAGTAAATCAGTGGCCCAATGATGTTGATGCATCACCAGAGTCTTTCTTCAATGAATTGAAGATTTAGAGAAGAAATTTCCTTGATCAGAAAAATCTTCACTTAATACTTACTGATTTTATATCATCTTTAAACAGGTGCAATGAAATTATTTTTTCCCTGCACTCACAAGGCGCTGAAACTTTTCTGCACGTTGCCTATAACTACAGCAACACCAGAACTGTCGTTCTCAACTTTGCGGTATTTGAAGACTTACTTGAGGAGCACGATGGGAACAGACAGATTAAATGGACTGGCCTTGATGTATATACATAAACATGTAGAAGTAAAAGCTCATGAAGTACTGGATGAAATGTCTAAGAAGACTCGTCGTCTTCTTCTGTAAATGTCATTCTGTCATTGTTTTTGTATTGAAGTCATTGTAAATGTTAAAATTAAAAAATTATGGTTTATTTAACAACGCTCGCAATTGCCGAGGTTATATCAGCGTCGCCGGTGTCCCGGAATTTTTTTTTCCCCCTCAGGACTTCTTTTACATGCCAGTAAATCGACTGATATGAGACCTGTCGCATTTAAACACACTTAAATGCCATCGAGCTGGGTTGTCGATTATCGATTGTCACAATTGCAGCATTACAAATTGCTCCAAATCGTACTTTCGATTTTCGACAGTTCATAAAACGTAAGTCAACAAAGTTTGTTATTAGGCCTAATGCCTTTGTCTCTGTGTCGATAGAACAATAAAAATTAGCTTTTTTATTTAGGCCTAATAAATGAATAGAAGTTAAAATATATTGGAAATGTTAAGGTTTTAGCAAATTAAGTTTTATTGTTGTCTACATGCCTTAAATTATTACAAGCATCAGAATACTACCATTTTTATTTTTGCAGTTGTCAGCAATGGGTATATAAATCATTATTGTAAATTCATTCCTAATGTCAGAACTGATTTTGTCTCACTAAAGCAATGAAAAAATAGGCCTATATAACAATTAATAATTACGGAAAGTAATATGAAGTATGCAATATTCTCATAATATGCATCTGTGATATAAGGTAATAATTTTACATTAAATACTATTCAACATTTCTTAAGTGTTTCGTATATAATTCCACAATAGTAACTCACGTTTTAAACAATAGTCCGAATCCCGCTATGTTAATGTTGGTATATGTGGACGTAATTTCATCCCGCTCCGCTAGATGTCAGGTCTGCGATATTTCGCACTCACGTCAATGCTACTAGTATTCAGCTGTCCGGTATTATTATATTAAGGTATTTCATAGAACTTCATTGATTTCCTCTGATTGAGGTTCTGGTTGATATGTAGTCTACAGAAGTTGCAAAAAAAAAAAAAAAAAAAAAAAACGGACCGATCCTTGTAGCTGATTTCAGAGCCTTGTTCACTCCAGAGCACGATAGACTAGTAACTAAGACTTTCGTGGTTCGAATTCTGCCTGGGAAAGAAACTTCTTTTCGTTCCTTATTCAAATTTATTCCCAATACTTTTCGATTGCAGCGATATTTTACTACTTAATTAACTTATTATTCCCAGAACATGAATTTTATCAGCAATCGAAAAGTATTGGGAATAAATTTGAATAACGAATTAAAAAAAAAGTTTCCTTCCCAGGCAGGTTTCGAACTACGAAAGTTTTAGTTACCAGTCTATCGTGGTCTGAAGTGAACAAGGCTCTGAAATCAGTTACAAGGGTCAGTCCGGTTATTTTGCCACTACTGTACATCTATTATCAGACAGTACATGCCACTTTACGGTATGTGTAAGAGGAAGAACAATTGTTTGTGTGTATCTGAAGACTGACTAGTGTAATATGTAGCTAGTGGGCGATGTGTGCAATGGAGGGGGAAAGGAACTGGCCACCCTACTCCATTAATCCTGATCTAGTTGCCTTATAAGTGGTGCCATCTTGGTGTCACTTGAGAGGTTCAGACCTGTCTTTGGACAGTTAATTAAAAAATCCATTGACAAATTCTACGGCTGACAAAGACGTATGTCAATAGTATGCACAAATCAACAGAAAAATATCTGTTTATTATAATAACTTCAATATTGTGTTTATACTTACGAAAAGTGGTTATCAAAAGTTACAGGCATTAATGATTCGTTTTGAATATGGACCTATATTTTGTCAAATAACCAGTACAGGCCTGTAGTAAGTCTACTTACATGAATTATAATGCATTTCTTAGCAAATACTTGCCAGGGTTAACTCTATTAAAAACAGCTGTAGATCAGACACCGAAGAAAAAAAAAAGAACATTTCATCACGTTCAATTGTTCTTTTTAATTTATATATGTTATATAATTATATACACATATATATAATTATATACATATATATATATTTATATTTATATGTGTGCGTGCGTGTGGGTGTGGATGTGTGTGTATGTGTGCGCGCGCGTTGCAGAACATGTATGTATGTATGTATTCACACTGCAATGGGTATATACCCGGTGGCAGTGGTAACTAATTACACTCTATAAGGACAATAATAAACACAATTAATACAAAAAATACAAATAATAATAATACTAATAATTAATACTAACAATAATTAATAACAATAATAATAACAACAATAATAATAATAACAACAATAATAATAATAATAATAATAATAATAATAATAATAATAATAACAACAGAGAACATCCTAAATTAAATGAAGCACGATCACTTAAAATAAGATTTAAAGTAAATCTAATTTGTATCTTAAACCTAAGTTCGAAATAAAACCCACGAGTATGATAAGTTCATATCTGCACAAGTACCTTTCAACACTACACTCATTTCGCTGTCAACGCACTCACTGCACTAGAACTACGACACATTTGACTCATTCTATCTTATTTCACTAACCTGCAAAAACATTTCACCGTTCAAATACTTTGCACTGCCACTATAAACTATAAAGCTTCACTGACAGGAACACGTTTCACTTACACAACACACTGCACTGACAACATAATTCTTCACTGATACAACACTTCAATAGCAAAATATCAATTACACCCTTTAAATACTGTGTATAATTACCATCTATTAGTAAAGTCCTTACGCCTATTTTTAAATACATTTTTGGTTGTTGGTAAAGCCTTTAGTAAGTCTGCAGGTAAAGCATTCCAGTTCCTGAAAGTACGATTGAGAAAAGAAAACTTTCCAGTGTCCGTCCTCTGCCTCCTTTCCCTCAATTTATATGAGTGGTCGTTCCTTGAAGAGTAATTTGGCGGTTGCAACCTATTTTTTATTTCTCTCCAGGCAGGCTCACCTCTGTATGTTTTGAACAGTGCGCATAATCGAATTCGCGTTCTCCTGTCCGTGAGTGTGTCCCATTTTAATGGTGAATTTTTCCGACAATACTTGAGAGCCCGTTTTTTAATCTTTTCCAGTGTCTTAATATGTTCTAATCTGTAAGGATCGCAACATGCAGCACCATATTCCATTACTGGACGCACTAGTGATTTATATGCAATCTCTTTGGATTTATCAGAGCCTTTTCTTAGTACCCTCATCACAAAGTGTAACGCTCTCCATGCTTTTCCCGCTGTCTGTAACGTGTTCCCCCCAGCCGAAATCGCTGCTAAATGTTATTCCGAGGTATTTACATTTGTTAACTTCCGGAATGGTTTCACCCCCTAACGTATACGATGGGATTATTTTATTTCTTTTCCTTGTAAATCTGATGGCTTTGCTCTTTAGAGAATTTATTTTCATTTTGTTGGCTATTGCCCAATCGTTTATTCTATTGAGGTCATTCTGAAGAAGAGTAGTATCTTCATAACTTTTTATTTCCCTGTATATCATACAATCATCCGCGAATAAGCGAACCCTAGACAAGATATTAACTGGCAGATCATTTACAAAAGCCAAGAATAGAAGAGGCTCCAAGACACTCCCCTGTGGGACTCCGGAAGTAATTTCAATTGGGTTCGATAATTCCTCCCCAACCCGTACTCTGAGTGCGACAAGTTAAAAATTCCTTGATCCACTGGAGTACTCTGAAGTCAATCCCCGTTGATTGTAGTTTAACCGACAATATATCGTGTGGACTACATCGAATACGCGTGAAAAGTCAATAATCACTGCATCTACTGGCTACTGGAATCTATTACGTCTTCTAAATCCTGACATACAGTACTAATTGACTCTCACATGAATAGCCCCCAGAAATCCATGCTGACAGTTATGTAACCAATTTGAGTCATCCCAATGCTGCCTTAGATAAGCTGAAATCAAGTGTTCCATCTGTTTGCAAACCACAGAGGTGAGGCTGACCGGTCTGTAATTTTTTGTACCTGAGCGAGACCCTGACTTATAAATTGGCACCACTATTGCATCTTTCCAGTCTCGTGGGACAGTACCATTGTTAAATGATATTTCAAATATACGCACTAGATAGGGAATCATGGCTTCCCCTCCCAATTTTATGTAGAAATAACAAAATGGTCACTTTTCCTTTTAAATTAACGATCAGTAGCTTTAGTTTCTCTTGTAAATGTCCACAGAGACAAATAATTTTACAACTTTCATTTTAACGTTCTCATTTCACAATATAATAGTAGATCTACTACAGCCCTTGTACTGGTTATTTGACAAAATATAGGTCCATACAGCTGTCAAAACAACCTTTTCAATATATTTCACAAGAAGTTAAATTTCATACTGTGTCAGCTTCATTTTATTACAAGCTCGGCACTAGGCGGTAGATCACTCTATAATAAAGGTAGCATTGTTATAATTCGAACGTGCCGCAGCACCAAGAATAGGGATTATATTGAAGAAGGGGTAGGAGAAATATGCCCTATGTCGATGTAGACTTTGTTACTCTGACAGTGAAAAAAGAAGGGAAATCAATTACGGAATAAAAATATTCAAATGTAAATATGTCATTTAAAAAAAAAAAGTTCGAGGGGGTTCAAACTCGGTAACTCCCCTCCTTGCGTACGCCCTGTCCTTTTAAGAGGAATTGATTTGGGAGAAAACAGTCAAAATAGATTTGGTGAATGTAACTACAGTACTCATCGATGGAAACTGAAAGCTTCCCGAACCTATATACATATATACATATATACACACATACATATACATATATATATACACACATACATATACATATATATATACACACATACATATACATATATATACACACATACATATACATATATATACACACATACATATACATATATATATATACACACATACATATACATATATATACACACATACATATACATATATATACACACATACATATACATATACATACTAGGTTCAAAAAGTTCCCGGAATTTGCTAGCATCATAGAAACAACGTACCTTAAACACTATTCTACAGCATTTCCTTCAAAATAGTTGCCTTCCGCAACAACACACTTTTGCCAACGCGTGTAGAGTTCCTGGAAGCAGGCCTGGAAGCCATTTTGTGAAACCCGTCTTAGTGCTCTCGTCGCGTTTGCGATAACCTCTTCAGCATTGAATCTCCGTCCTTTCAGATGACTTTTCAGACGGGGAAACAGAAAGTAATCAGGTGGTGAGAGATCAGGAGAGTATGGTGGGTGATCCAAAGCAGTTATGTTGTGCCTGGCAAGAAAATTCTTTACAATAATTGCGCGATGAGCAGGTGCATTGTCATGCATAAGGAACCAGTTGTTTTCTACCCACTTTTCTGGACGTTTCCTTCTCACTGCGTCCCAGAGGCGACGGAGGGTTTCTACGTACAATTCTTTCGTTACAGTACGACCTTCTGGAATGAACTCATGGTGCATGAGATCCTGAGAGTCGAAGAAAACTTCCAACATAACTTTGCTTTAAGTGAGCTTAAATGCGACAGGCTCATGTTAGTAGATTTACTGGCATGAAAAAGAACTCCTGCAGGACAAAATTCCGGCACATCCGGCGATGCTGATATAACCTCTGCAGTTGCGAGCGTCGTTAAATAAAACATAACATTTAAAATAACTTTGCCTTTGGAAGTGTGCTTAGGAAATTTTTGCTTCCGAGGAGATGTTTTCGATTTTCACTCAGATGACTGTCGTTTAGGGACTGGGTCGTACAAGTAGCACCAGTTTCATTTTGTTTAAGAAATCACCATCTTCATCAGCCATACTGATCATGTCCCCAGCAAAACACAGAACTTGATGTTTGTACTTTGCTCTGTGGACATAATTACAAAATGCGACGAACAAACGAAACACTATGATAAACAATTGCCTACAACTCAAAACCAATAATTGCCATTATCAACAAACTTTAAGGAAATGACATCATGAATGTTACCAACAAAACAAATGTATAATATCCCTTGTTATATATTAATACGAAAAATGGTAGTAAAATTCCGGGAACTTTTTGAACCTAGTAGTATATACACACATACATACATATACACATATATACACACATACATACATATACACATATATACACACATACATATACATATATATACACATACATATACATATATATACACATACATACACATATATATACACATACATACATATACATATATATACACACATACATACATATACATATATATACACACATACATACATATACATATATATACACACATACATACATATACATATATGTACACACATACATACATATACATATATATACACACATACATACATATACATATATATACACATACATACACATATATATACACACATACATACATATACATTTATATATACACACATACATACACATACATATACATACACATACATATATATACACACACATACATATACATACATATATATACACATACATATACATACATATATATACACATACATATATATACACATACGTATACATACATATAAATACACATACATATACATACATATAAATACACATACATATACATACATATAAATACACATACATATACATACATATAAATACACATACATATATATATATATATATATATATATATATATACATATCAAGGGTACAGAGAAAGAACGAACAGAGTCACAATTTTCTTAAGGGTGATACCATCTAATTCAGTATATTACTGCAAAATTTATTGTTGTTCCTAATGAAAATGTAGGAAAGGATGATTGTATCCGTAGTGATAATTATCCTTTATCAGTTTTGATAAGAAAACACATAAATTTTGCAGTAATATACTGACTTAGATGATGTCGTCACCCTTATGAGAATTGTGACTCTGTTCTTTCTCTGTAAAAAAACAAACAAAACAAAAACAAACAAAACAAAAACAAACAAAACAAAAACAAACAAAACAAAAACAAACAAAACAAAAAACAAACAAAACAAAAAATAAACAAAACAAAAAACAAACAATACAAAAACAAACAATACAAAAAACCAAAACAAAAACAAACAAAACAAAAACAAACAAAACAAACAAAAAAACACACACTTATCCATTAGTTAAAATTTACTAAATGAAACGTTTTTGTTTTTTTTTTTTCCAAAATCTGAATCTAGCTAAGATATTGTCGTAACAATTTCATGTTAAAATTTCACGCCACTGCCCTGCCAGACGAGCGTCATCAAGTTCAGAAATCACATTACGCCACTGGATGCAGTTCAATCAAGTGATCGCTCTGAAAACAAAACACCCGTAAAACGTCAAGATTTACCAGCTCTGAGCAATCACAGTGCAGTGTGGAACTTGATAAGGGAGTACTGTGTGACACAGGACGTGAGTTTATTCACCCCTGCACTGCAGCAGCTCTCCGATGCAGAGGAGTCGAGCTCTTCCTAGTTCCGGTGTAAAACTGTGCAGTCACGTGTTTATACTAGATTCTGGCGCCGCAGGAAGGGAAGTACAGTGGAGTCCCTTCGTTGTTTATAGATGGGGGTAAAAACTATTAGCCTATCAAAGGTCATTTTATACCTTTGTACGTACTGTCTATTACATTATTGGTCTCCTGTAACCACTCCCGAACGATTAACTCTATGATTGGTAGAGAGAGAACATCTTATTAACAACAAGGTGAGTATAAACACTGTACATACTTGCCTCTAAGCGCTGGAGGCATCATGCAGCAGATTTCCTACATGTTTCAACTTAATTTTTTGTCTGAGTAAATGTATTATGAAAGGGAATCAGTCTAAATGACTTTAAAATATTTTTGTCGTTAATGTTAAAACAATTTTTTATTTAGAGGATTTACCACTGTAATTACTCTATTTACTCTTACACAGGGACATCATTTTAATTTTACTTCAATTTTTATTGTACTTGAATAATTTTTAATGTACTTCACTCCCACCCCCTCTACTAGTAAACTTCCAACCGTTCTCCACACAGAACCAAGCCACGTATGCGGTCATAGTAAGCAGTACTGAGTTAGTGAGTATAGTATGTTCCAGAAATATGTTCGCGTTTTCCAGTGACGAGATTTCAATATTGAATAATATTTTCGCACAGGTACTGTCGTCCGTTTGCCTACGTCGTATCCCGGTTTCCCCCACTCGCTTCTACTCACCCCTCTGTAAAGGCTAGCGGCTGGGCTGTCTTAGCTCTTTTCTGAAAACAATTTCTGATAGGAATTGGACGTCTACGTAATATTATACAACTATTTAAAATAAACTAAATAAAAGGACCTCGTTAAGTAATTAACTGTCACGTGATTTCCCCCCTTTCTACGACCCTGTTACCACATGAACGAACAGTAAATAGCATGTCTGAGTAAATTTATCTTTTCGGATCGGGCAAAAGTGAAGATTGAATTTACAGTACGTATGGTACTCTTTTATAAAGTAGGTACATAATTATTTCAACATGATTTAATAGTATGAAGGCCGAAACTGGTAATTGGAATTAGGTGCAATAGTCTATAGTGCGATAATGCACAAAAGAACTGAAGCCTGTATCGAATGAACGGCCACCATTTTAAAAAGAGGTGTTCAAATATCCATGTTATAATTATTTTTATATTTTTATATTGTACGCTAATGTGCTGTAGACAGTATAATATACACTGCTTAATGAATACGTTCGAATGGATAGCTCAGTTCGTGAGTAAAAACACTTATTGTTAATACAGTACTGTATTTTGATTAAACAAAAACCTAATGAAAATTATCAAACTGAAAATCACGATATTTCCTAGTTTACGTAAATGGATGAACTACTTTTCTTCCCTCCCATAACCAGTAAAGTGATTTGTTTGTATTTTACGCCGGTATCATCGAACTCCAGTCGTGATGGGGGTAGGAAACTGTGTTTCTGGTTCTCAACCGTTAATCCAAAGGTATAGCCAGGTTAATATTAAAAATGTTAGTAAAAATAAAATGATGTCCCTGTATTTGTATTGTATGTGTTATTAAAAAATCTTGTCCTTATATTTGTATGTGTACAAATTTAGATGCTAAAATAATTCTTATTTAAGTTTGTAATATTTTCGTGTAGTATACGTTTAAATACATTTCTTTCTTCTTCTTTACTGTATCTTTTGATGTCAACGTCGAGTATGAGCAATTTCAATTTTATTGCGTAGTAGACATAAGACAAATTATATTATATACTTCTTAATTTAAACTGAGGAATCCGCCCCTGAGCACAAGTTCTACTCTTTCAGGGTTGGGCTAAAGTTTTACCTGTTTATATTATATTTTATGTTACAATTATTAGCAAATACATACATAAATAAAAAATAAATAAACTGCATTTCGTTTTCGACATCGCAATGACATCACGTCGTCCCAAATGTCCCAGCTTCAGCGAAACCTTCAACGTCAACCGTACCTATACTGTTTTCACTGTAAGAAAAATCCTAATGTAAACATAGCACGTTTCTGTCATACCCGTGATTGGCTCCCAGTCGAAACACTCACATGACGCAGGAAAATAAAGTTCGTATTTGGAAACTACAATCTTGTATAATTTGAAAGTAAAAAATTGAATTTTAGTTGATAAATACGATGAAACGTATAACTTCACTCATATGTAAAACGTTATGTAAAAGAAAAGCTACCTTTATGTTTTGTTATGTAATATGAACGCGGATGAATACCAACAGTAATACCGAGGTAGTCTGTTCTTGTCACAAGCTGGGGTCACTTGAGCTCGTAGTTGTTCACGTAAGCACGTGGTACTGTAGTATGGCTTCTGCATCTCTGGTGTGTGTTGTTTTTACACATAAGAGTGGAAACCCTCTCAAAAGTGGAGAAAAACAAATAGCCTTAAATGTACATAATAAGTTAAGTGATTTTTAATTAGAGTAATTATAAAGTATATGTGAGGTGGAAAAATTCAAATATTTGGAGCAACAGTAACAAATATAAATGACACTCGGGAGGAAAATAAACGCAGAATAAATATGGGAAATGCGTGTTATTATTCGGTTGAGAAGCTCTTATCATCCAGTCTGCTGTCAAAAAATCTGAAAGTTAGAATTTATAAAACAGTTATATTACCGGTTGTTCTGTATGGTTGTGAAACTTGGACTCTCACTCTGAGAGAGGAACATAGGTTAAGGGTGTTTGAGAATAAGGTGCTTAGGAAAATATTTGGGGCTAAGCGGGATGAAGTTACAGGAGAATGAAGAAAGTTACACAACGCAGAGCTGCACGCATTGTATTCTTGACCTGACATAATTAGGAACATTAAATCCAGACGTTTGAGATGGGCAGGGCATGTAGCACGTATGGGCGAATCCAGAAATGCATATAGAGTGTTAGTTGGGAGACCGGAGGGAAAAAGACCTTTGGGGAGGCCGACACGTAGATGGGAGGATAATGTTAAAATGGATTTGAGGGAGGTGGGGTATGATGATAGAGAATGGATTAATCTTGCACAGGATAGGGACCGCTGGCGGGCTTATGTGAGGGCGGCAATGAACCTTCGGGTTCCTTAAAAGCCATTTGTAAGTAAGTAAGTAATAAAGTATATGTTTCCCAAGCAAACTAATGCATAGTATAGAGGTTAGGCCTGGTTGACGAGTAACGGGAAATGTTTAACATGACACAGAATGTACAACAGTAGGCGGGAACACGTACTGAGAATCTATGATGCCAAACAGTGGCCAATGAAGCCTCACTTCAGTCACGTGCTATTGTTTATATTAGGATTTTCCTTACAGCGAAAAGATTATAGACAGACAGCATAGTGGATAGAAGACGGAAAAAGTGACCACGCCTCGTCTGTTCACACAACTTCATCCAATACTCCGCTATAAGTTAATCTGTATCGCCCCGATTGGTGCCTCAACTTCGAAGTCTACTCATAATAATCAATAATAAAGACGCTAATGTGAGGCTTGAAGAAGGGAAGTGTAAATTTCTGGTCAAATGTAGAGAAATCGTTTTTAAATTACACACAAGAAACGTATGATCATTATTTTGGATTTAAAGTAGGAAACTGGACGAATATACTGTATTGCCGGATGCGTAAAGGGAATAGAAAAAAGAAGCAAACTGTAGTTATCATCCCATGCGTAATCTACTCCTGTTACGAACGGCAGCGAAAATGTGCGACTGCCATTGTAGACTAACTCCCACTTACGAGGTTTGACTTTTAAATTTGCGTTGCACTTCCATATTTCAGAAGTACGAGCGTACCTTTAATTTGCAACGCCATCTGCAGAGTATTCTCGGAACTGCATTACGTCACGTTATTCGTTTTTCACATTGTACACTTGTTGCTCAATATTCCGCATTAGAGTTGGTGCCGTCTCTGTTCCTCTTCCATCAAGTCTGGTTCTGTCATCATCACAGCGCTTGATTCCATTTACATTAGCTAATCTGAAATGTCCAGTAGTACACACAAATGGCAATATGCCACAGATTCAATTTTTTTAACCCACACAACGTAAACAATAATTGTTCTCGTTTCTTTACTTGGAATTTTTCATCACTCTTGCTACCAGTAAGGTAGTTAATTGCTTATTGATAGGGTTGTTATTTTTGTTATTAACGATAACTATTGCACAAGTCCTGGGATCCTGTCCGCACGGCGAAGCTCTGCGAAACGCTAGACACCACCAAGTACGATCAATTATAGCCACTGCCCTTAAGGGAACTGGGTAGTGATGTCTGTGCGATTGAAAAATGTCAATACAAAAGTTTAGTTCAGTATTTCTAGGCTTCTAGTGTCAGAATGGAATAAAAATTTCCAGGCTTATACAATCAATCATTCTGAATTCAGTGATATAAAAGACAACTAATTTGTTTCGTATCCAAGTGCAAAAGAAAGGTCCTAACTGATAACCTGTTTTCCCACTTTCCTAAGTGTATCTGATTCTTCAGGTGCACATTACTTGCTACAATCTTCACTCATATACCTTGTATTTTTTTTAAGTTATCTAGTAATATGTATTGTAAATTATAAAGCGAACTTTAGCTAAATATTTCACCTCTAGTGAAACAGAAAAATATTGAACTTTGCTTAAAATTTTTTACAATTTTTTTCAGTGCATATAAATTTTTTTCTCGTATTATGTGTATGATATTCTTAAACCCGTAGGTGTACTATGTAGAACATAGGCTGCAGAAAACACTGTAAAAGTTTCATGTAAATTGATTCAGTAGTTTCAGAGAAAAATGCACTTAAGTTTGAAAAGTGTCAACATATTGAAAACTGCATTTTAAAAAAAGAAGAATGTATGAATTACATGCACCGTCAAATTTAAAGAGGTCATTTAAAACGCTTATATGCAGAAATACCCCAATAATATTTATATTGTTTTAAAGAGCAGTTTTGTACTTTATTTTAAAATACAAAATAAAAAATCGAATTTTTGACCTTTAATCACTACCTGGTTCCCTTAAAGATGCCGATTATAACACTTTTGAAGAAGTAAATGGTCTCTCCGTCACTGACAGTACACGGCGCATAGATATAATAGCTTTCAAGTAATCTACAAGATCTGGATTCATAATTGACCCCACTGTGCGTTTCGAAACGAATGAGGAACAGCCAGCAGAAGTGGATAAGGAAAAAAAGAATATCTACAATCCTACCATTCCATATTACCTCCAAAAGTACCAGCTAGAAGAGCTTGAAGTAATCGGACTTCTGGTTGGAGCAAGAGGTACCGCTACTCTCTTCATGAAAGATGTGTTTAAGAGGCTTGGAATATCTACATCTATTATTCTGATTATAACTTCAGTTGCATTGAAAGGATCAATTGCTGTCCTGAAGCATCACCTATATTCGAAATGAAACCAAGTTCATTAGCATTTTTTACTTTTTTGTAACACTTGCCTCTCTAAAACTAGGTATATTTCCACCAATCACAAAATGTATTTGCAGCTATGTACTTGTAGGAGTTTCATTGTCAAAACAAAATTAATGGTTCACTGAACTTGTAAACATTTATATGGTTAAGTACTCTTTGTCCCTTGTGGCAGCTCACGAATAGTGAGAAGACTTTTAAATTCTACATTTCCTATCCTATTTGCTGACGACTTACAAATATACAGGATGTTTCCGAGGTGGTGTTACAAACTTTCAGGAATGATGGCGAAGGGCACTTGTATAAATTTAAGGTAAGGAACCATGGTCCCGAAGTGACTAAGTCGAAAGTTATAAGCAAAAATAGTTGTGTGGAAATGGAATTGTAATTTGGCACCACGTGCCCTTCTTCCCTTAACTTTTGGAACAGTCGTGGAAAATTGATATGGGCCGGATGTCTCCTACGTGGGTACTTGTCCCGATACAATCTGTGAGCTTGTCTACTGTTCCCATTGGCTCATCCGTATTCGAAAATCAGATCTGCTTATTCCGTTCTCGTGTACTCCTCCATTTCACTAGGACTCATCGACTGGGCACTGCAACTTGTACACATAAACTGCTGTCTACAGACGTGCATATCAGGACCCACCATGTCCGTTACACATTACGCTATCTGCATTGCTTTAGTGTAGTTTCCTGTCCCCACCCCTCAGACAGCGCACTGAATGGAATACTGTAAGTAGACAACGTAAACAACATCAGATGAATACAGTATGTGTGAGATGTACAGATAAATACACATAAATAAGGTGTACAGAGGAATAAAATTATTTCATTTCCACAGAACTATTTTTGCTTGTAACTTTTGACTCGGTCATTTCCGGACCAGGGTTCCTTATTTCAAATTGATACATGTGCCCTTCGCCATCATCCCTGAAAGTTTGTAACACTACCTAGGAAACACTCTGTATATCTCTGCACCTACGCCGGCACGCAATAAATGAAGTTAACAATGGCCTAAAATCAATTATTTCGTGGACGAAAAAATTTGGACTAAAACTGAACTCTGAGAGATCACCGGCAAATATTATGGGACATCAACGACTTTTAAGTAAATTAAACACAGGTGACATATCTCCTGTTGAAATGAATGAAACTATTATCCTTTACAGTGATAACGTAAAAAAAAATCTAGGAATTTATATGGACAAAAACTTGAGTTGGAATACTCAAATCACACACACATGCAAAATAATTTTTATGAAAATTCACAGACTAAAAAGAGTTCGAAATATCCTTCCGTTGCTTCTCAAGAAGAATTTAGTGCAGTCGCTCTTGATGCCTCATTTTGATTACTGTAACACTCTCTACACTGACCTTAACATGAGACTGACAGACAGACTATAGCGTGTTCATAATGCATGTGTTCGATTTATTTGCAACGTCCGTAGATCTGACCGTATCATACCTTCACTAAATATGCTGTCCTGGGTCCGTCTCAAAGAGCGAAGAACTATTCACTCTCTCACTTTACTCTTCAATATTCTTCAGAACTCTAACCTTAGCTACTTAGCTTCTCGTTTTCAACACTTGTCCTCATATCACGAAATAGATACTCGCTCACATCATCATATCACCACAGTCCAGTATATGCAGTCACGAAGCTCAATATGTAATAAATATGCATCCATAGATAGTTGCTAACCACTAGGATCGGTAATATCGCCTCATTACAGACAATGCGAAATAGTACCGGCACAGTGTATTGTTCCTAGCACCCTCACAACTCAAGCTTCGTGACTGTATATACTAGACTGTGATATCACTCTCTCCATTCTTAAACACAGAACATCCTTCTACTCTTCATCTTTCACGGTCTCTGTAGCTCATCTCTGGAACTCTCTACTACATGTCAGAGACTGTCGGACATTGTCTAGTTTCAAAAATAAACTAAAATTGCACTTTTTCATTCGAGATTTCTTTCAATTATAAGCCCTTTTCTCTGCGATAGTTTTGTAAATATATATAAATAGATTTATTTTCCTTCCTTTCCCCTTTTTTGTTCTCTTGATCACCAGATGAATTTATTATCAGACCCTTTTATTGTGAAGTTTATTTAATTTTAGTATTTCTTTTCCTCTTTTCTATTATTATTTTATTACATTCCATTTTGTTACATTCTTCCTTATGTTTTTCATGTTAATTATTTGTACTAAATGAGTTGGTTTTTATTGTATTCCAATGCATTTTACTTTCTTTTTTCTATTATGGTATTATTTTCAGGTTGTTTAGTGTCGATTTTGTTATACTTACTTACCTACTTAATGGCTTTTTAAAAAACCCGGAGGTTTATTGCCACCCTCACATAAGCCCGCCATTGGTCCCTATCCTGAGCAAGATTAATCCATTCTCTATCATCATATCCCACCTCCCTCAAATCCATTTTAATATTATCTTCCCATCTACGTCTCGGCCTCCCCAAAGGTCTTTTTCCCTCCGGCCTCCCAACCAGCACTCTATATGCATTTCTGGATTCGCCCATACGTGCTACATGCCCTGCCCATCTCAAACGTCTGGATTTAATGTTCCTAATTATGTCAGGTGAAGAATACAATGCGTGCAGTTCTGTGTTGTGTAACTTTCTCCATTCTCCTGTAACTTCATCCCTCTTAGCCCCAAATATTTTCCTAAACACCCTTAACCTATGTTCCTCTCTCAAAGTGAGAGTCCAAGTTTCACAACCATAAACAACAACCGGTAATATAACTGTTTTATAAATTCTAACTTTCAGATTTTTTGACAGCAGACTGGATGATAAAAGCTTCTCAACGGAATAACAACAGGCATTTCTCATATTTATTCTGTGTTTAATTTTCTCCCGAGTATCATTTATATTTGTTACTGTTTCTCCAAGATATTTGAACTTCCCCACCTCTTCAAAGGATAAATTTCCAATTTTTGTATTTCCATTTCGTACAATATTCTCGTCACGAGACATAATCATATACTTTGTCTTTTCGGGATTTACTTCCAAACCTATCTCTTTACTTGCTTCCAGTAAAATTCCCGTGTTTTCCCTAATCGTTTGTGGATTTTCTCCTAACATATTCACGTCATCCGCATAGACAAGCAGCTGATGCTATTATTATTTTTGTTGTAATATGTTAGTATTCTGTTATCTAACGTTTTGTTAAATTTTCACTGCTTGTATACTTTGTGAACTGGTAGAGTGTAAGAGAAGGCCCTATGGTCTTAACTCTGCAAGTATAAATAAATTATTTTATTATTATTATTATTATTACTATTATTATATACGCGAAATGTGCACCGCAGAGGCGACGTGGTAGTAGCTTTAACAAGATCAACATTTATTGATAAAACTGAAATGTGTAAGCGTTCAATGTAAAATTACAGAGATTAACAACAGAACTTAACGAAACTATTGCTTAATATAAACAGTAGTAATACCCAAATTCTTCTCCTGAACAGAATTCGACTGGAGGACTAAAATCTCATGATTTCCCCTAGTCTTCTCTAACATTCTTGTCAAAAATGAATCGCAGTACGTACGGAAGTGAAGAGGACAATGTTTTCATGAAGAGTTATATAAAAATATAATTTGTTCATCCCCTCTAGCGCCTCTGAGTAAATCAATCACAGTTGTTTTGTAAAGCTCTGGTTCGTTAATCGGTTTAAACGCTGTTGAAATTTCTGTCGTGACCGAATGCTGTTCTGCAAATATCCTCCCTCGTTTCCACTGCTTATAATTTTGTTTAGCCTTCAACACGAGTCTCGTCATGTCCCTATAATCGTGATTACAAAACGTATTTTCTCAAAATGGCTCCAAAAACTATGAGAAATGATGACTACTGCTAAGTAATGAGATACTTTTGTATTGTATGAACGTGCTCATAATTTGTGTGTACGTTTTGTAAGCAATGTTCGTAAATATGATCATATTACCCCATCCCTGGAAGCAATAGGTTGGCTTAAACTAGATAAGAAAAGAAATTTACATTCATTTCTCTTTCTCTTCGAAATCTTGAACTCTTCTATTCCTTCGTACCTGTCGTCTCGCTTCACTTACCTTTCTTCCCACCATAATCTGAACACACGCTCTCGTCATGAAACAATACTAACAATACCATCCCATCGCACCTCCTCATACTCATCTTCTTTCACAATAGCCCTGCCAAGACTCTGGAATTCGCTACCTGCTAGCATAAGGGACTGTCGAAATAAAATTGAATTCAAACGAAAACTTACTAGGCACTTGGTCAGTAATTGATTACTTGTAAATATTTTCTTTAATCTATCACAAAATATTTCAATATTCAGTAATTTCATCACTATACAATTTTGTTATTCTACATTTAATTTGTAATTCAGTAAATATAAAATATTCTTTGTTTCTCTATGATAAATTATCTAGCTTTAATTATTCAGGTAATCTTTTCGTACTTTGATTTTATTGTAATTGTAAATTTAATACTAACTGTAATATTATTTGTAATTGTAATTGTAAATTTAATACTAATTGTAATTTTATTGTTGATATTGTTGTTGGAATCTCCTGGTAGAGGGGCAGAGAAGGCCTGACGGCCTTATCTCTACCAGGTTAAATCTGCTGCTGCTGCTGCTGCTGCTGCTGCTGCTACTGCTACTACTACTATCGCTAAATGTTGATATACTTTTAATATAATATCGTAAGCATTTCACACTTTAAACAGGAGCTAGTTTTACGTGTAAATTACTAACTCTTGCCAACAAATAATAATAATAATAATAATAATAATAATAATAATAATAATAATAATAATAATAATAATAATAATAATAATAATAATGATTTATTTAACCTGGCAGAGTTAAGGCCATACGGCCTTTCTAACACTCAACCAGGAGTAAAAACTGCGTTACAGAAACACTAGAAATTTACAAAGTACACACAAAATTGAATAAGATAATAATAAAATGTAAACAACAAGTAAGAAGAAATCAGACATAATATATAACATAGAGAAGGAAAGAAAAAAGCATAATAAAATGTGAACAGCAGGTAAAAAATAAATGAGACCTACGAAGTATAAAAAATAAGACAAGTATTGATAATAATAATAATAATAATAATAATAAAAAAGAATAGTAATGATAATAATAGGCCTAATGATAATAATAATAATAAATAATAATAAAATAATAACAGGCCTAATAGTAATAATAATACTAATAGTAGTAATAAAATAGTGCAGTACAAAGCATACAATGAATACAATATTTTTAAGTATACACAGTAAGGAAAATTATGTTTATATATAGCTCAACTTATCACATTAGAGATATACCATTATCGGAAAATATGTAAGCAAAAATATAAAATAAGTTAAATATCACTAGAACATAAAAAAAAAATGTGAATAAGTGGAAACATGCAATACAACACTTGTCATAATAGTAAGTTAGTTTGGCAACTCGTCATAAGATAATTTTCTAATTTGGATTTGAAAGATTTCAATGTTCGGTAGCCCTTGACTTCAGGCGGCAGAGAGTTCCAGTGACGAGAGGTAGCAACAGTGAAAGATGAGGAATACAGAGATGATGTGTGAAGTGGAATTTCTAGCATGTTACCGCGTTGTGATCGAGTATTAATATTATGATAGCGAGAGAGAGTATGAAAACGAGCGAATAAATAATAGGGGGATGAAGTGTGCATAATTGGATATAGGAGAGAAAGTGAGTGCAGATTTCTCCTCTCATGTAACCTAAGCCATGATAACTTCTCGAAAGAAGGTGAGATATGATCATAGTATCGAACATTACAAATGAAGCGGACGCACGCGTTATGAACACGCTGTAGTTTCTGAGTGGAATCAATCCTGAGATCACTGAACAAGACGTCGCAATAATTGAAGTGAGGTAGAATTAGTGTCTGTACCAACGTCTGTTTTAATTTAGATGGATAATGATACAATCTTTTTAGTGAATGGAGAATAGAGAATGCCTTCTTACATGTATATTTAATATGCGTATCCCAACTAAGATTAGATTCGAAATGCACTCCGAGATTTTTTACGGTAGAGCTAAACGGGATGATTGTTTTATTCAGTTTCACAGGTGGAATATTCAGGTCGTTGACTTGAGGAATTAATCTACGGTTCGCGAACAGAATAGTCTGTGATTTACATAATTTATTTTATAATGATTTGAATATAAGTGTATAGCACGATATTTTTAGTATTAATTAGTTTATATTATATTTACATTAGTTAATAATAATCATCATTATCATCATCATTGTCGCCATATTCATCCGTTTGACATCAATTGCCTGCAGCAATCTACAGTCGTTCTCTCAGGTTCTGAAGTAAAGTTAAAAATCTGCTACATCTCACAAGCAAACGTTCTGATGGGAGCAGATAAAAAAGTTAACATTTTTTCTTCCACCATGTTAATAATGTCAAAAGAAATGCTTATACGAATTTTGGCCACTCGACCGCAATTACGAGGCCGTCCAGAAAGTGATTTTCCCTGGGGCCGTTTATAGGAAAAAGCACAATTGCATGAAAATATTTATTGAAACAGATACAGCAATTGTTGCGGTATTTGTCAACATATCCTCCACTCGAATTGAGACATTTGTCATACCATGGGATCAATTTTTGTGTCGTAGAAGTCAGCCGCCTCAAATCGGGACTACGTCCGCACCTCTCTCTGTCGATCCCATGAAATGAGAAATGTCTGAATTCCGGTGGAAAATATGTTGAAATTAGCTCAATAATTGCTGTGTCTGTTCCAATAAATTTATCTAATGAAATTGTGTTTTTTTCTGTTAACGGGCCCCTGGCGAACTTATTTTTTTAAGGCCTCGTAATTGCGGTCGAGTAGCCAAAATTTGTATAAGCACTTCTTTTGACATTATTAACATGGTGGCAGGAAAGAATTTAACTTTTTTATCTGCCCCCATCAGAATGTCTGCTTGTCAGCTATAAAAATGAATTAAAAACCACAATTTAAATATTATTTGGCTATATCCGAGAGTAAGTACAAAGTGGTAGATGTCAGAGAAAAATATCGAGAAATGTAGGCTATAGCATTGTACTGAATTATGAAATAACTAACAAATTCACCCATTTAATTATTTAGTATAAAATATATTATTATGACAAAGACATAAAAAGAGAAATTATGTAGGCTACCTTCCACAACATACGCAATATGTGAAACTAAGACTGAGAGGAAGGCAGAAAATAGGAAAGATTGGAGAATGCTGGGTTTGCAATGAAAGATCTGCCCTGAGGCAGAACTATTTTTTTATTTTTATTTATTTATTTATTTAACCTGGTAGAGATAAGGCCGTCAGGCCTTCTCTGCCCCTCTACCAGGAGATTCCAACTACAATATCAACAATAAAATTACATTTACAATTACAATTACAAATAATATTACAGTTAGTATTAAATTTACAATTACAATAAAATCAAAGTACGAAAAGATTACCTGAATAATTAAAGCTAGATAATTTATCATAGAGAAACAAAGAATATTTTATATTTACTGAATTACAAATTAAATCTAGAATAACAAAATTGTATAGTGATGAAATTACTGGATATTGAAATATTTTGTGATAGATTAAAGAAACTATTTACAAATAATCAATTACTGACCAAGTGCCTAGTAAGTTTTCGTACTCGTATGTAAGTAAGTATGTCTGTCTGTCTGTCTATCTGTATGTATGTACGTGATTTCCGTATTTACTGGACGTTATCTGGAACTGGCAAGCTACCAAGTGTTTCACTGAGATCGGAAAGAGAACCGGTATCGGTACTTGATATGAACTTACAGTTCTTGGAATCCGTAAGAAGGGAAACATTTGTAATTTGTCTTGTGTAATAATTTTATCTTCTTACTGAGTTTATAATTATGAAATAGACTTATTGGAACAGCACAGGGTGCAGTATTTTCAATAATGTAACTTATCATATCACAAAGTTCAATGTTCTATAATGCCTTTCTCCATTTAAAAGTTCGCTCATCAATAGCTTCCAAATCGATACATTTTGGACATAAGTATATTAGGGTTAAATGGATGTAGATTAATTCAAAGTACATTATTCTAAATTATTTTACATTCCACCTGAGACACTGTACACTACACTTCGAAAACCCGTCCACTATCAAATCTCAACTGTAACGTATAGTTGACAAGGCCTCACTCGTACCCTTCTTCATGTTTTATTTCCCAAAGGCGTAAATGGTAAGAGGCATTACTTGTGTCATATATTGATAATCGAGTAGGAAATTAAAATATTTATGTATGCAAATCGTTCTACGAGCCTGTCCTTGTGAAATAAAACTAGTATAAGATAACATAAAAAGTTATATGGTGGCGAAACGTGTACGTAAATAACGTATACAAGGCCAGACCAAGGAATGGAAATTAAGTTTTCGTGGTGTAGTGTTGGAAAGGAGGTAAACTGATATAAAAACATTTTCGGAGGAAATTCAAAACATTAAACTCAAATTTATATATGTATTATTTATAGTAGTAGTGTTCAGGATAACACAGAGGGTTTGAAATTGAACGGGTTACATCATCTTCTTGTTTATGCGGATGACGTGAATGCGTTAGGAGAAAATCCACAAACGATTAGGGAAAACGCCGAATTTCTACTTGAAGCAAGTAAAGCGATATGGTTGGAAGTAAATCCCGAAAAGACAAAGTATATGATTATGTCTCGTGACCACAATATTGTACGAAATGGAACTATAAAAGTTGGAAATTTATCCTTCGAAGAGGTGGAAAACTTCAAATATCTTGGAGCAACAGTAACAAATATAAATGATACTCGGGAGGAAATTAAACGCAGAATAAATATGGGAAATGCCTGTTATTATTCGGTTGAGAAGCTTTTGTCATCTGGTCTGCTGTCAAAAAATCTGAAAGTTAGAATTTATAAAACAGTTATATTACCGGTTGTTCTGTATGGCTGTGAAACTTGGACTCGCACTCCGAGACAGGAACAGAGATTGAGGGTGTTTGAGAATAATATTTGGGGCTAAGAAGGATGAAGTTACAGGAGAATGGAGAAAGTTGCACAACGCAGAGCTGCACGCATTGTATCCTTCACCAGACATAATTAAGAACATTAAATCCAGACGTTTGAGATGGGCAGGGCATGTAGCACGTATGGGCGAATCCAGAAATGCATATACAGTGTTAGTTGGGAGGCCGGAGGGGAAAAGACCTTTGGGGAGGCCGAGACGTAGATGGGAAGATAATATTAAAATGGGTTTGAGGGAGGTGGGATATGATGATAGAGAATGGATTAATCTTGCTCAGGATAGGGACCAATGGCGGGCTTATGTGAGGACGGCTATAAACCTCTAGGTTCCTTAAAAGCCAGTAAATAAGTAGAAGACCACTACTATCTTCTACTCACTATGATAGCTGTATATTTCACACAGCGTAATTCCAAGGCTATCTCAATTTTATGAAACTATAAAACCTACTAATTGGTCTAATAAAATTATCATAAGACGTCCCAAGAAACGTTTCATTTATCAACAGTAATCTCACTAGAGGTTTTGATTTATCTAGAGAAAATCAAAACTCGAGTGGGATTTAATTGACTATTACACGATTAGAAGAAAGTATATAAAGATTATAAGTAACAAAGTACTCCAATACAATAAAATATTAATTGACTTACGAAAATAAACCAGTCTTCAAATGTATTATTGCACCATTACGCTAGATGGCAGTTGTGCCAACTATGGAGTCTTCATTGAACTCTGTAGACGGTTACTAGTCAAGAAAGCTTTGTTGATTCAGTTTCATTTTTATTAAGACAGTTGCATTCCACTTCAATTATCCGAATCCCAGTAATCAACGTCACTTGACAGATGATTTTCAATAAATCTTGATATTAAACAATCTCTGATACGTGACTATCAATAATATCATATATCAGAAGCTATAACATAACCTAACTAATATACACAAGTGTTAGAAAAGTTTTAATTAACGACGATGACATAAAAAATAGACATGAATAATTTTAAAAGGAATAATTATTGAATGTACAATTTTCAAATTTGAATGTGGTTGGTGGTTCAATTGATATTATATTGGACGTGTGCGTAATAGAAGTGGAACTCGTTGATTTAGGCCTACATGGTGTATTCAACTTATTCAGGATTTCAGAATGAATAATTTTAAAAGGAATAATTATTAAATGTACAGTTTTCAAATTTGAATGTGGTTGGTGGTTCAATTGATGTTATATTGGACGTGTGCGTAATAAAGTGGAACTCGTTGATTTAGGCCTACATGGTGTATTCAACCTATTCAGGATTTCTGAATGGTGCTCTTCATTTATTTGTAAATCGGATTTCAGAAGATGCATAGGTATGATCAGTGATTTTTATTAATTCTTGTTCTTGAATGCCAATGCGAGTCATATTTGAAACTGCTGTGCATCGACTGGAGTGGTTTGTAATTTTATATATATATATATATATATATATATATATATATATATATATACACATATATACATACATATATATATATATTTTTTTTTTTTGACGTCCAGACCAGCGCAGTTTCAAATGTTGGCAAACAAAGAAACAAATGCTAGGAACGCGATAAAATTAAACAAATGCTAGGGACGCGATAAAATTAAACAAATGCTAGGGACGCGATAAAATTGTGCGATAAGCAGCCATGATTGGTCGAAATACGTCCTTTCGTACAGTTTTATTGGTCAAAAATAGTATGACGTAGTAAGAGTGTAATAGTCAGATGAAAACTACTAGAGGTGACAGCTGCATATCATATGAAATAAGATTCTGATGATCATGACAATAAAAGCGCTGATACTAAGGCAATTACGGATTATCCACGAATTACAATGGTCAGAAGATTTGTACCTGACAATATCAGTGTAACAGATGTCAAGTCGAGTGCTTTTAAACCTGTTTTCATTATTAGCAGTTGTATTTAACCTTGAAAAGATTTAAATTATCCATTAAAGTAACTTGATTTCGTGCCAAGCAATCCACGCGCTGTTCTAGTAGAGTCGGAATTGCCATTTTTAAAATTCATTAAAGGTACACATTATGCATTACTGTAAAAGGAAAAATTATGCCGTGTTTGAACTCTATATGCCTAAGACTTTAAAATGATTCAAGGTTTTTAGTAGATTTGAGCACCGCAAAGAAACTGCGCTGATATCAAATGTGTGCACTTATGCCATTATATGTTGCTTAACGCTAGAAGTTTCTCGGCTTGTATTTGCTCACTTCACTATTTTACCAAAAATATCCACTCACTTCATTGCCATGGATTTGCTCATTTGGTGTCAACTCCAGACGGTTTTTCCTGCTATCTAGCCACAGGACTTTCAGATGTTTAATACCACCCGACTTTATAATAGAATTCAACATTGTTCTCGATTTTTTTTTTTTTGTTGCTGCTGTTCTTAAAATTTATGCCTGCCAGTTTTCTTACGGTTTTTATTTTGCATACTACACTAAATTGATATCCAGGTCCCTTCTTGTATCTTAACCCCTAAATTGACGAAGTATCGTATAGGATACAACAGGTTAATAGGCTATCTATACTAATAATAAATCTGTAGCCGAAATTTTTCTGGTAATTTTCGATTTTCCAAAAATAATTGGTCCTAACATATATAATTAACCACCCTGAAACCGAAAATCGCTTTTTTGACATTTTGTCTGTCTGTCTGTCTGTCTGTCTGTCTGTCTGTCTGTCTGTCTGTCTGTCTGTCTGTCTGTCTGTCTGTTACCTTTTCACGCGATAATGGCTGAATGGATTTCGATGAAAATTGGAATATAAATTAAGTCCGTTGTAACTATGGCATTCAAAATACATTATTTAAAAGGGGGGTTATTTATAAGGGGGCCTGAATTAAATAAATCGAAATATCTCGCTTATTATTGATTTTTATGAAAAATGTTACATAACAAAAATTTCTTTAAAAATCATTTCCGATAAGTTTTATTCCTTGAAAAAGTTTGATAGGACTGATATTTAATGAGATAAATGAATTTTAAAATTAAAATAACTGCCATCTAAGCCCGTGTAATGAAATAAACAAATGACTTCGTCTATAAGGGGCCTTGGTCAACAACAATCGAAAGCTATGAATCATAGCCTACAGAAAATGTTTCTGTGTTCGTATGAAGCAATATCGGAAGCTAAATTAACCGATTTGTATAATTAATTATTATTTCACCATTGGAAAGTGTAGTTTCTCTGTATGGACATAATGCTATAATGTTATTACAGTAACTTCTGAGTGAATTGAGGACAGGTAAGATTAAAATAGCTTCTTATGCACAGAAAACTTGATAAGCTATTCTGTGTATTCGTTTCCTGTATTTCTTAAAATAATATTTATCTCAGAGAATTAACGAACAACGAGAGTGTATTGATTTAGTATGCAGTAATGATATGTTAGCTTAGCATTTCATTATTTTATATTCCAAATTTTAACTATGCTCAATTGAATCGAGTTAAAATACATATTCATTAAATGCAATGCAAAAAATTTGGGTAATGAGCCAAGCACATTATGTTGCCCTGTTGTAAAATAAAATTTGTTCCTCCTGAGATTCAAGAGCCCCCATAACAAATTGAAAACTTACTTATCGGGGTACATCCGTTATCAACACACTTTTTATATAATATAATATATAATATAATATAATATAATATAATATAATATAATATAATATAATATAATATAATATAATATAATATAATATAATATAATTTATAATATAATATAACTTAAGTTATTTGAAAAGTTCAGAACCAAAATGGACCAAAATGATTCCATTTTAATTATTTAAATATAATTTAAATTAAGTAACATATTAAACGATTTATCCTTCTATCAAACACGAATATTCCCTGGCTCAAATGTCCTATTTTAATTATGTAATTACTTTATATTTATTTCTAACGGGTGCAGCGGAGCGCACGGGTACGGCTAGTATGCAATAATTTTAATAGAACAATAGAAAAAAATTGGTAGCCTAGTAAAATTAAATTTTCACAGTACTATAATATTGTACAACATATAAAATATGGACATTGCGATTCTTGTTTTCTTTACGGTCCGACAAAGTTTAATAAACTAGTGTGAGAAATGATCATAGATTTCAAAAAATACATATGATTTGGTTAAGAGATCTTTTACATGATATTCTTATTGAATTTGGTATTCCCAAGAAAATAGTTCGATTAATTAAAATGTGTCTCAGTGAAACGTACAGCAGAGTCCGTATAGGCCAGTTTCTGTCAGATGCATTTCCATTTCACTGTGGGCTAAAGCAAGGAGATGCACTATCACCTTTACCTTTTAACTTTGCTCTAGAGTATGCCATAAGGAAAGTAAAGGATAACAGAGAGGGTTTGGAATTGAACGGGTGACACCAGCTGCTTGTCTATGTTAGGAGAAAATCCACAAACGATTAGGGAAAACACGGGAATTTTACTGGAAGCAAGTAAAGAGATAGGTTTGGAAGTAAATCCCGAAAAGACAAAGTATATGATTATATCTCGTGACGAGAATATTGTACAAAATGGAAATATAAAAATTGGAAATTTATCTTTTGAAGAGGTGGAGAAGTTAAAATGCCTGGAAGCAACAGTAAGAAATATAAATGATACTCGGGAGGCAATTAAACACAGAATAAATATGGGAAATGCCTGTTATTATTCGGTTGAGAGTCTTTTATCATCCAGTCTGCTGTCAAAAAATCTGAAAGTTAGAATTTATAAAACAGTTATATTACCGGTTGTTCTTTATGGTTGTGAAACTTGGACTCTCACTTTGAGAGAGGAACATAGGTTAAGGGTGTTTGAGAATAGAGTGCTTAGGAAAATATTTGGGGCTAAGTGGGATGAAGTTACAGGAGAATGGAGAAAGTTACACAACACAGAACTGCACGCATGGTATTCTTCACCTGACATAATTAGGAACATTAAATCCAGACGTTTGAGATGGGCAGGGCATGTAGCACGTATGGGCGAATCCAGAAATGCATATAGATTGTTAGTTGCGAGGCCGGAGGGAGAAAGACCTTTAGGGAGGCCGAGACGTAGATGGGAAGATAATATTAAAATGGATTTGAGGGAGGTGGGATATGATGATAGAGACTGGATTAATCTTGCTCAGGATAGGGACCGATGGTGGGCTTATGTGAGGGCGGCAATGAACCTCCGGGTACCTTAAAAGCAAGTAAGTAAGTAAGTAAGTATGTAAGTGTGAGAAATGAAGCTTTGCCAATTTAAGGGTTAACCACAAAGTGTTACGTAGAAATGTGTGTTGCGTCACATAATACAGTTTGATCCGTTTGGGAGAACATAAAATGACTATAAAATTTATAATGGAGGTGCTGTAGAATTCATTTCAGTTCCAATGTGATACTGAAACACGGAAGTTTTGTATCATCATTGTTAGCACATAAGAAACGAATGTAGTTAGGCCTACTCAGCAACGACCGAATAAACAAAATAGGCCTACTTCTTGAATAGATGCATATTTTCTGACGAGTCAGTGGGCGAGTGAATACCCATAATGCAATCATATGGGGACGTGAAAATCCGCATGTATCATATGAACTGGAAAGGACTAGTCCTACAGTTAATGTTTGGTGAGCGGAAAGTCGCTATAATCTGTATGGGCCGTTTATCTTCGCAGAGGAAACAATTCGATCAGGACCATACCTGGACATGTTGAAAAACTTTTTCGAACCATAACTTCAACAGGAAAATAACATGGGTATCGTATTCCAACAGGATGGGGTACCACCTCTTTGGCCAACAGACGTCCGTGATTATCTGGATGACACACTTGATAACAACTAGTGTGGTCGAGGTGGGCCAATTATGTGGCCTGCAAATTCCCCGGACCTGACACAACCCGATTTCTTTCTCCAGGGTTTCGAAAAGAATAACATGTATGACTTAAAGCAAAGATTTTCTGAGCTTTTGAGAAAGCTTCCCCTGGGATGTTAGACCACACCTGGGGGGAATTAGCTTCAAGATATTAACTGTGTCGTGTTCGCAATGATGGACACGTTGAGGTCTAATTTGGACAAAACTCCCATTCTTCTAGAACAGCGGAGACCAAAGCGGGTGTCTTGATTACATCGTGTAATCACAGACATTCAAACGGGTACGAGAAGTTTCCTGTACATAGCTGTGTGTTTCATTCACGTACTGAAGGCAAGCAGTGGCGGTGTCATGTCGCTCTACAAACTCTGTCTCTACAAGCAATAAGAGGTGGTTTCGTAAAGAATGAGAAGAACTTTTCTGTTGTTCTGTCGGACAAAATGTAATATGTTTACTTTGCTCAACGGTTCAATTAGGAGTATATAGAAACATTAATTGCCACGCTGAATAATGTATTATTATTATTATTATTATTATTAATTATTATTACTGTTCACTAAGTATGCGTTTCTATAATTCTTCTGTACGTGCATGAATATTGATATTTTTAGATCTTCGCCCTAGAAAGATAAAATTATTAGGTTTTATCTCAACTTTAATTTTCTTAATCTTTAGATGAGGGTAACTATTTATTACTTATTCATTTAATAATAATATTGTAGAAAAACTGATTCAATATTATGTGCCAACGAACTGTTAAACACCAGGAATTGACATGTCTTAAATCATAGGCAGGAAGAGAGAGATGAAATAAATAATGTAAGGAAGTCAGCTACCTAATGAGGTTTGAAATATCTCGTGCTCTAAAGCCTTTTAATAGAACAGAATTTCTGAAAAGAGTAATGATTAAAATAGCTTAAATAACTTGTCCATAAGAAGTTTTTAATTTTGAAAAAAACTACGAATTTCTCGACCCAGTACCGTAATTTCCCATAACTATGGTCCAGGCACCCAACTATGGTCCAAAACGCATTATGTACTACTTAGTCCCCCAAGAGTTCGGTGTTTGCCATTTAAGGCGCCACTGTGATGGAATGGAATTATGTTCCCCATAGATGCTTCTATCTACCATTACATGTGGCAATGATATGGATGCTTAACAAGGTCAGTGTGCATCGTTCTATTGAATGTGTGAAGACACGAAATCATTCAGTTTGTGATTGTCTGTTTTATTAAGCTCTCCTCTGTAGAACGTTATAGATATATGATTCTTTGTACAATTAAACCTGGCTATATAGTGTTTACTTTCACGTAATAATTACACTGGCAGATGTTAAGGACTCTGCGTGAAAAATGTTTAACCTCAAGGCTAGAAGTCAGTCCTCAACTATGTACCACAATTTTTTGTGGACCATAGTTGTATTTCATTTTGAAATATTTGTTTTAATGAAATGTGATCAATGTGATTATTTACTTCTGCAAATACGGCATCTCAGTATATTCTAAAACACTATTTAACATTATAGTCAAGTAAACAAAGAAACAGGCTGTTCCAGCATCAATGGTACTAGCACGAATGATGGTCCGGTAAAACGAAAACTCCAGGGTAGAAGGAAAACAACCGTCCCTGTAAGTGACTATGAGAGCGATGAAATTGAAATGGATACAGATTATGATTCAATTTCAGAATTACAAGAGAAGTGAAGATTCAAAGGATCGAAATAAGCCTAATGAATGTAGTTCTCAGTACGATAAATAAACATTATCAGTGAATTTATTTGCATAATATTTTGCTAAGAATGTGTTAGTTTATTTTGATACCGTACTTTTGTTCTTTAATATACAGTAGTTGTTCATTATTGCAGAAAAATGACTTTCAGATTTCACTTGTTTATTGAGTGTTTATGTAATGTGTACTAATAAAGAGAATCCATGTATTTTTCATTTATTTTTAATATTTCTGTGCTACATTATGTTTCTACCCTTAAATTAGAAACTCAATGTATTGATTTACGAATAATTACAGCTCCAGCTATAGTCCATTCATGCTTTCAAGCATGAATATATGAGTGGACCATAGTTGGGCAACTCAGAATACAACTATGTACCAACGCTTATTATTTTTTTAACACTTGTAATTAAATAATTTCAAACACATATGTCAATATTTATTTAATATAAACTTACAAGAGTCCGAAGCCAAAATTTCACTTAATCTGGATGAATAGTACTGAATATACAAAGAAAAATGTGACAAATGTTGACCATAGTTAGGGGAAATTACGGTATCGAGAGAAGAATTTAGAAAATTCCTGATTATGTTCAAGAGGAAGGTTAAAAAAAATAAGCAAGAAAAATCGTATATTATTCACTGGCTCTTGATGACTGATAGAGCAAAGCTTGAGATTTTTATCCGCGGGATTGATCAAGATGTTAGTACAGGAACCACCACTGGTTGTAGTTTTCATGCCAAGTACCTTTCCTCCGTCTCCTTACTTCGTAGGTTGTCTGTCGCATGTAATCACTGCAGCTCGAGTTTTGGTCACCGCTGTCCTAGAATGTATGTGTAAATTATTTAATAATAAATAGCAACAGTTCTCATTTAATCACGTTTTTATTTTACGTCTTCCCAATACAATTCAATATGTATTCTTGGATGTTCTCCATGGGAGTCTTGTAAACCCTTATGTAAACAATTATCCATATTAACTCTTTCTAGTTTATATAATTTGAATGTGTAAAATATGTACATTTGAACAATTTGATGTACCAAAGAACTAAAGATAAACATAACTATAACACAAGAACTAGGATTAACTTGGCAATTTCTGCTTGCAGATTAACTAAAACACTTGATAGTTTTGTTTCTTTAGGTGTTAAATTTTATAACAAATTACCAAGACATTTAAAAGAAGCTATTAATTTTAATAAATCTGTTAGGACTTTTCTAATTATTGAAAGTAGTTTTTATAGCATAGATGAGTTTAAGACATAATGATTGTTTTATGTATTTCAATAATGATGAAACCTATTATAATTGTATTGTTTAATGGCTAATAAAGGTTATTTTTTATTATTATTATTATTATTATTATTATTATTATTATTATTAAACTTATCACCCTGTATTTTAACTCTGCTTCTTGTGTAAAACTCTGTTTCTTTAATTTTTCCTCGTTGTTCCATTCATCATCATAATCCTAAATATATCTAATTTTCCTCAAGAATATTTAAGGAATGAGAAGTGCTAGTAAAGGCTGTATATTTATATATCTTTTCACAATTCGTGAGCTGCCACAAGGGACAAAGAGTACTTAACCATAGAAATTTTTACAAGTTCATGAAAAACAATTAATTTTGTTTTAACAACGAAATTCTTACAAGTACAGAGCTGCAAATATATTTTTTTTTTTTTTGAGATTAGTGGAAATATACCTATTTTTAGAAAGATAAGTGTTACAAAAAAGTAAAGAATGCTACTAAACTTAGTTTGATTTCGAATATAGGTGATTCTTCAGGAGAGCAATTGATCCTTTCAATGCAGCTAAGGTTACAATCGGAATAATAGCTGTAGGTATTCCAAGCCTCTTAAACACATCTTTCATGAAGAGAGTAGCGGTACCTCTTGCTCCAACCAGAAGTCCGATTACTTCCAGCTCTTTTAGCTGGTATTTTTTGAGGTAATAGGGAATGGTAGGATTGTAGATATTCTTTTTTTCATTATCCACTTCTGCTGGCTGTTCCTCATCCGTTTCGAAATGCACAGTGGGATCAATTATGAATCCAGATCTTGTAGATTCCTTGAAAGCTGTTATATCTATGTACCGTGTACTGCCAGTGACGGAGAGACCATGTACTTCTTCAAAGGTGTTGTAATCGGCATCTTTAAGGGCAGTGGCTATAATTGATCGTACTTGGGTGGTGTCTAGCATTTCGCAGAGCTTCGCCGTGCGGACAGGATCCCAGGACGTGTGCAAGAGTTTCAACCTCGTTGTGGCAATGCCTACAACGGTTGTCCTGAGATCTTCCCGGCACAGCACGTACTGCAGCAACATTTCCAACCATTTTAATGCCATCGCGCCATTCGCTGTTGGAGAGTCCTTCGTGTTTACAAATCCATTTATTGGCACTAGGATATTGTTTAAACAAAACTACGCCTTTCCCTTTTTTGTGGATGGCGACACCAAATATCAAATTCTCTGTTCCTCAGGAGGTTACGAATCTTTGTAACATTTAAGAAATGTTCATTCTTATGAAATATGGCATCTTCTGGAACAATGTTCAGAGACAGTTTAATTCGAATAACAGCAGCTACGGATTATTTGTTATAGCAGTGTCCATATTAGCAGTGTACGTGAGTAACAAATCGAACAGTCTCGAATTCGTGTGAAATAAATGAACTTGTCACCTCGTCCTGAGGCGAATTTATTGCAATATTTAGTGACAACATAATCAACCGTTTTATCTTTAGGCGAAGCGTGGCTAGTTAATTTTACGATCAGAGTAAACATTCATCACTGCACTCCTGGTCTCAACACGTCTAACCGGCATGCCGTGGCACGGATCTGTGAATTCCTGGATCCAAAATAATGTTTAGATATATCATGCTTTCATCTCCATGGCAAATGTACCTTATAGCGTCCTGTTTTGTTTGCATATTAATGTTGTTCAAACTGTACAACATGTCGCAAAGCTTTAATTAAATAATATTGCATAAACGTACAGTTATTTCCTCAGCTACCCCATGTTAAAAAGAAAGAAAAAGAAAGAAAGGAAAAAGAAGAAAGATTTTTGTGCGAGATCGTGCGTATTTGCTTGTTTTCCGCACAGAACCAATACGCAGTAAGTGTGAAATACCACATTCAGTATTCCCAACCTAACACACATAACAATTTCCCTCTTCTTACCACTTAAGCGCGACATTCATTTTACTGCTTTAGGCTTTTAACATATTATTTTCAGAGACGTTTAACATAGTAATAATTATAAATTGGAAACTTACCACTGCAATTTCACCTAAATTGCAATGTTAATTATTGTTTTTTAAATATTTGCAAAAATTAAGTAAAGTCTACTACTCCACGAAACTTATTGCATTCCTGATACAAGTAACATTAAGGAAGCCGTGAAAAAATCAACGAGATTCCAGCTGCCGATGTTATTACTGCAATATGTTATATAAATAATATTGTTAAAATATTAAAATGAAAAATAAATTATTACATAACCTTACCGTTTGTTTTAAGTTCGCATTTATAGACTGGGGGGGAAAAAAAAGACAGACGTATATCACGGCCTGCTGGAGTATAGTAAACACAGAAAACATTTTATAGCAACAATGTTGAAGGAAGATATTTTGGTGTTCCGAAGTTGCCGTCATTAAACAGAAACCAACATGGAGATTTCATTGCAACAAATTAGAAATTCGTCTTTCAGGTATGTAATAAACGATCTTCGCACAAAATAATGTACGCTACACGAGCGGTATGTTTGTTTTCATGTTCTCGGAAATTAAAAAAGCTCAACTACGTTTCGATTTTTCAATCTTTTCCTCGACCATGAAAACGTCACCATACCGCTCTTGAAACGTATATTACTATTTTTCTAAAATTAACATCAATTTAACAAACAAAGGAACCATTTACTTTTTTTTATCGAAATAGTGATCAATTACGAGGGTCATACTGAAAGTCATGAGCAATCCATTGTTACAAATTTTAATTTTAATTATTTAGACAAACCAGGTACATCATCTTAATCTACAGACTTTTCTGTCACTTTTAAACGTAGTCTCCATTTCTTTGCACACATTTTTCCCGCTGTTCTATAAGTATGAAAATTCCCTACTCTTCAGAACCACTAAGTTTTTTCTCTCGATCTTCAAATGCAAACATTTCAAAGTGACTGAAGCACGAACACAAAATATTCTACATTGCTTTCAGCTAGATTTTTTTTTATATATATATTATTATAATGTACCGAAGTACATATGGTATTTCTATGCAGATATTCTGCGTCATCATACGATGAAAGAGTAATGGAACGGAGAAAAATTCTCTCCGGCGCCGGGATTTGAACCCGGGTTTTCAGCTCTACGTGCTGACGCTTTATCCAATAAGCCACACCGGATTCCACCCCGGCGTCGGAAGAATCGTCTCAGTTTTTTTCTCCGTTCCATTATTCTTTCATCGTATGATGACGCAGAATATCTGCAAGGAAATACCATATGAACTTCGGTACATTATAATAATATATATGATATGCGTAAATCACTTCGTGATTTAAGACGGCGCTTATTCCGTCGGATCCCGGCCAACTAGTCACTCATTACGAGTGCACCTCAGCACCTGTGTGGACTTCGGTCCTAGGTTCATAGATATCTATGACGTAGTGCAGAGGGCGGCCACTAGAGGGAACCCAAGAGTTGGAACTTAAAAACTGAGACGATTCTTCCGACGCCGGGGTGGAATCCGGTGTGGCTTAGTGGATAAAGCGTCAGCACGTAGAGCTGAAAACCTGGGTTCAAATCCCGGCGCCGGAGAGAATTTTTCTCCGTTCCATTACTCTTTCATCGTAGATTTTTTTTGCAGTGGAAGACAAAATGCCCCGCTTTAAGTATCTGACGTTTATCCGCTATTTGATACAAGAAATGAGCCGAATAATAACTAAATCTAGTGGAGAATATGATATTATTTCAAGCATGTAAAGAATTTAATCCTCTCATTTTCTCTGTAGCATCCAGTGTTGAGATTGCACATCGCTTCAGTCGGTAAACAAGAGAGGAACATCTCAAACATCGCTGTGAGCAAATGACTGCGAATAAAGCAGCACGAGATCCCAGTCCATGAATGTGATGCTGCTCTCGAGAGTATTGGAACTGACGGATACGAACGTACGGTTCAGCAGTTTTCCAAAACGTTTCGACTAACAGAGGCAATGCTTGCTAAGTCTGCACTGTAACGATGTTGACCAGAGAATCGGAATGTGCTTCACCAGCGTGAAAGTATTTCCTGTCAGTATAATAGACAAATTACAGAGCGGCGAAACTGCAGCCTTCCGTATCCCAGCCCTCTTGTATGTAATTTCCCCTTTGACTGCTACGAGTAGGATATTTCATCTCATAAAACAGCTACTTTCAAATAATAATAATAATAATAATAATAATAATAATAATAATAATAATAATAATAATAATAATAATAATGATAACAATAAACCAGACACTTCAATACAAAAATTCACCAGTGTTAAAAATATGTTCAAATTTCAATGAAATCTGTAAAACATGGGATCTAGATTTCAGCATTTCTTACATGAAATGTAAGCATTTTTTATTAATATACTGAAGGTAGTTGATTTTTAATAATATTGCTATCTATTTGTTATTCTGTAATTTTCCAATTATAACTACATTTTACATTTTTGGCTATGATATCTATACTCCTCTATTTTTCATTTATTTTTATTTTGTATTTTTCATTTATATCTATATCTGTATCTGTGTCCTTCATTTAGGTAGTATCTATTTATCTGTATTTTTTTTTAAATTTCTAATTTGTATTTACACTTGTATCTTGCATTTGTATCTGTTTTATCTCTTTTTCATGTCATTTGCAATTCTATGTTTTAAAAACATGTGTACTGTGCCCTGTTAAATAAATAAATAAATAGACAAACAAATAAATTAATTAATTAATTAATTAAATATTGTACGAAATAGAAATATAAAAATTGGAGATTTATCCTTCGAAGTGATGGAAATATTCAAATATCTAAGAGCAACAGTAACAAATATAAATGACTCTCGGGAGGAAATTAAACGCAGAATAAGTATGAGAAATGCCTGTTATTATTCGCTTCAGAAGCTTTTGTCATCTACTCTTCTGTCAAAAAATCTGAAAGTTAGAATTTATAAAACAGTTATATTACCGGTTGTTCTGTATGGTTGTGAAACTTGGACTCTCACTCTGAGAGAGGAACAGAGATTAAGGGTGTTTGAGAATAAGATTCTTAGGAAAATATCTGGGGCTAAGAGGGATGAAGTTACAGGAGAATGGAGAAAGTTACACAACGCAGAACTGCACGCATTGTATTCTTCACCTGAGATAATTAGGAACATTAAATCCAGACGTTTGAGATGGGCAGGGCATGTAGCACGTATGGGCGAATCCAGAAATGCATATAGTGTTTTAGTTGGGAGGTCGGAGGGAAAAAGACCTTTGGGGTGGCCGAGACGTAGATGGGAGGATAATATTAAAATGGATTTGAGGGAGATGGGATATGATTATAGAGACTGGATTAATCTTGCTCAGAATAGGGACAGAAGGCGAGCTTATATGAGTGCGGCAATGAACCTGTGGGTTCCTTAAAAGCCATTTGTAAATAAGTAAGTATGTTGTAATTTCATCAGTAGCAGTGAAAATTAAAAAAAAAGAAGATATTTATTTAAAAAAAATCAATTCACTTCCCCCAAAAAATGGTACGTAATGAGGAAATTTGGATTTTAAATTCAAATTTAGGGCACACATATTAGTAATATTCACCTATTTTCATTTTGGAACAAGACAAAAAATAATTTTTTTTTGTTGAGTGTAATAACAATAACAGTAATTATTATTATTATTATTATTATTATTATTGCTAGAATAAAGATACAAATTGTTTTTTATATATAAAAATCACTCGAGCATCCCCCAAAAAGAGTACATACTCGTGCTCAGGAGGTAATCCACAAAATTTTTAAACATCCAGATTTTAAATATTCAGATCCAGAATTAAAAAATTTATCTGACAGACTTCCCTGTTTTATATGTACCATGTATTGTAAACAAGTTTATTTCTATCCTAAGTTTTTTTTTCTATCTTATCTTTGTTACTATATCAACATGACCTGTACTAATTATACTACTAATAATAAATTAATATTAATCTATCACCAATCTCAACATCGTCTCTTTCTTCACTCATTTATTACTAGTATTATTATTACTAACTTTATTTATGTGACCTTTTTTTTCTTAAGTATTTTGTCTACAAAGTATGTACATTTATGTATTTTTCTATCTACTCTTCTTACGAATATGATCTTAGTGCAAGAATTTTAAATTTTATTTTTGGAAACCGTAGAGATTTCTATTTTTGTGAATTACCGGTATGTATAATCTGTGTAGTCAATCTTAAATTTTAATTCAGAGAAAAATGGGTATGTTTGGTGAACAATGTAAAATTGTATGTCATTTTCAAGTCTTTCTATCAAAACGGAACTGTCCCCGAACACGAGCTTTGCTCTTTCGGAATACTTTCATGTAGCGTTTTTTTATGCACAGTAGTAGCAAAAAAAAAAAAAAAAAAAAACCGGACCGACCCTTGTAGCTGATTTCAGAGCCTTGTTCACTTCAGAACACGATAGACTGGTAACTAAGACTTTCGATTGCTGGTAAAATTCATGTTCTGGGAATAATAAGTTAATTAAGTAGTAAAATATCGTTGCCATCGAAAAGTATTGGAAATAAATTTGAATAAGGAACAAAAAAAAAAAAGTTTCCTTCCCTGGCAGGATTCGAACCACGAAAGTCTTAGTTACCAGTCTATCGTGCTCTGGAGTGAAAAAGGCTCTGAAATCAGCTACAAGGGTCGGTCCGGTTTTTATTTTTTGCCACCACTGTATATGTTATTATTAAATAAATCTAAATCTAAATGTACAGAATTAACAAAAAATAAATAGTAAAAAGAGAAAAAGAAAAAAGAGACATTACAGTAATTAAAACTTTATATTGCGACGGCCAGTCCATATCTCTATAATCATCAGATATACCACTGTTGCTCCTAGCAAAAACATTAGGACAACGCGGTTCGGGGCGTTGAGCCCTCCACTTGTTTCCACTCACTTGAGGGCAGTCGCGCGTCGGAAGCTTTTACTGAAGCACCGAAGCAGTCGTCTTTGATATGGCCGAGTACGAAGTTAAATAGGCTACCCGTAATACTAGTTTAGAGCAGCATAATTAGTGTGAACTCCATGTCACTGTCAGACAGACCGTTGGTCATATTTCATTACTCAGCGAAAGTGTCGCCGCAGATGGACCTACTCGACAGCTCCATCTTCACGGAGTGATACGCCCCTAACGTACTAATACCACCACAGTATCGATCACTCGACATTTAACAGAGCGCTAGAATTAATGAAGTCGTCGAAGACAAACCGAAACCAAGGACAAACTGTGACATGCACTCAAACGTGCCTTTTAGAGCCAAGAATAAATCGAACAAGTAAATAAACACAAAAGTTATTTGTACAGCACACCGTACGTATTCAGGACAGTTTTCCACGGTCTACAAACATATTCAAATCCCGGCGATTCAAAATGAAATTTGTGGTGAAAAGTAGTGCCTTGTGTAAGTTTTTTCCAAGTAGCCTACTACAGCTTTCGCTGTCATATTTTACAGTCTCAGCCCCCCGAGAATGGAGTTCTCTACCTCAGAAGATTAGGGGCTGCCAGACAGTAACTACTTTCAAGAAAAAGGCTAATCGATTTCTTCGGATGCAGTCAAATTGAAGTTATAATTAGGTATGACTATTATTATTACATAATTATTTTATTGGTGTGTTGAGAAGATAAAAAGAATTGTTATTGTATTATATTAATTGTTTTGTTTATAGTAAGAAATACAGAATTCGAATCTTGGAAAGTAATGCCTGGAAGAGGCAGAGGAGTAGAATTGTACAGCCTAGTACCCAAAGCCAATGCCTGGATTTTTAATAAGTCTGGACTATCTACATTTGAATGGGTAACCTGCCTTAAAATGAAAGCCAATTTAGCAGCAGTTAGAGGAGTACCTGGTCGCTCTTTGGACGGATCCCGGTGCAGACATGGATGCCCGGAGACTGAAACCCTTGCCCACGTCCATGGTCAGTGTAACAGAAGTTTACTCCTCCGAAATGCCAGACATCATCATGTTCGATCCTTAATTGCAACTGCTTTAAAAAAAAAAGTCTTGGACAGTAGAAGAGGAAGTCTTTTGCCTTGCTACTAATGGCTCCTCTAGACGTATTGACATCATAGCGTACTCGCAGACTACCAAGAAAGGTTATATAATTGATCCTACCATAAGGATTGAAACGGGGAGTAGCCAGCCGGAGGATGTCAATCAAGAAAAGATCAACATTTATCTGCAAAATACCAGCTTGAAAATATTGAGGTGATTGGTCTTCTTATTGGTGCTCGTGGTGTGGTTGCCAAGTTCCTTGAGAGCTTCAGGAAGACTTTTGAACTACCACAGACACTTACTACTGACATCATAACTTCAGTTTTGAAATGCTCTTGCCAAATTCTGAATCATTATATTCACTCTGTTCAATTTCTTTTTCTTCACTCTATAATTCATATATGTTTATTTTAATTTTCTGTCAACAAATTTATGTAAACTTTTAATATTGTAAAATTCATGTAGGAGAGTATACTGAGTCCTTCTGGGCTACCTCCAATGACAGGCAGTTAACAATTTAAATTTTTAGAGTAATTTTGTATCATACTGGTTGAGTGCCAGAGAAGGCCGAATGGCCTTAACTCTGCCAGTTAAAATAAACCATGATTTTATTATTATTATTATTATTATTATTATTATTATTATTATTTCACGATCTCCCCATCAACGTCTCTCTGTAAACTCCACATAAGAAGTATCGGACCTTGTCAATTATAAGTAGACAGTGTATGCGGGATGACTTAAGGAAAAGTGAAGTTGTTTCGTATCGGAGTATATGGCACGTGCCGCGCCGTCCGTCTTTTGTGTACCTGGCGAGTACAGCAGCGTACAAAACGAAGGAACCCCGATCTGTACATAGTAACATTTCAACGCAATGTGTGCAGTTGTGTTATCCTGCTCAAGTATTTAGTACGCGTTGAATATGTTGTGCTGATCCATTCATAATGGGAAAACGTTAAATTCGTTCAGATACAAAATGCAATTAAGACGTATGAGAGTGACATTTTATGTATTAACGAAGACAATATCGTGTGTAATGTATGTAAAACTGAAATAAAAATAGAACTCAGGCTATAGAGAAACATTGCAACAGTACATCGCACAGGAAATGCGTTGAAATGAAATCTGAGGAACCACCACCACCACCACCACCACCACCATCATTTAGTTATGAGGGTCTAACGACACGTGCAACATGATGCTCAGTACAAATATTCCTCTAAAGAAATTGAGTGATCCCCATTTTAGAGGTTTTCTTCAGAAATTCTCTCGATATAAAAACTGTTTAAGCGATAGGCAAAAACGATTCACCTTCGACAACTTACGAAAATATATCGTCGTTTACTGCAACGCTGGTAATTGCATCAATGATGACGAGGACTGAACTTGCAAGGTATGTACTACAGTACTGCAGTACGTTATTTCTCTTTTCCTTCTGACTGTACGGAGATACAGTAGCATGTTGACGTCGTGTTGACAACAGTGTAGGTATGTACAGTATGTAATATAAATTTTAAATTATATTTTATTTAACGACACTCGCAACTGCCGAGGTTATATCAGCGTCATCGGTGTGCCGGAATTTGATCCACCTATAACTGGAAGCTTGCTTCTGTTGGTGGTGGATTTAAAATAAATAAATAGATAAATAAATAAATAAAAATAATTAAATAAATAGAAGTAAATAAATAAATAAATCTACTATATCTATATATCTATCTCTATTTATATATATATATAAAATATATAGCGATAATATAATATAAAGCGATATATATATATATATATATATATATATATATATATATATATATATATCGCTTTATTTCTCTCTATCAATCGCTATATATCTTTCTATCTCTCTCTTGTATCTCTCTTTTATCTCTCTATCTCTATATATATCTACCTACCTACCATAGTGTGGCAATGCTGACATAGAACTTTATTAAAACTCCAAGGCACGCTCCCTTTCTCCACAGTTTACAATTATAATTATTAGAAACATCCGCTACAGCTGCTAGTAACTCGAAATATTATTGAGCATCATTTACCTCATGCGGAACAAACCTTGTTAAGTCGATGCGAACTGCGTCGTTTTATATGCTTAAGAACACTTCAGATCCGTAAAAATAGTTGATTTGTTTTACGAGCGGCATTAATGTTCTTAGTTACGATCATTTCATCTCAGCATGGCAACCTTCCCGACCGTAGGTGTTGGTGTTAACAGCCGTCGACTAGTACTTCTAAACTGTCAGGGGAATTCCACCACACTCTTAGACTGTCACATTTCTCTACATTGAAGACGACAGATAAGCCAAAGTACTTGTAAGCCAATGTTTTAACTGAAAATTTTGTTTCAAAGTTAGTATTCTGATAAGTTATTTGATGCCACAGTGAAAGTAATAAAATTTATAGGCCTAGAAGAAATTCATCCGACGTAGAAAGTAGCACCAGAGGCACATAGAAGCCAAAACACAATAATTAAAAAAACCGGTATAAACTAAATACACTGCTCAAAACAATTAGAGGAACACTTGTAATAAAGTGAATAAGTTAGTATTTTTTGAAGCTGTGATGCTGAAAATTGGACAATATGTAAATTGGAACGTTAATTTAATCTATGGATACAAATTTTAAAAATCCATGGTCTAAATACAGAGTAATTACGTGAAATAACAAATATGGAGAAATCTTTGATTTCGGAAGGCACTGACAACCTCTAATTGGTAAACTTTCTGACGTTGCTATAGTGACGAATGCTGATCATTGTATTGTTTATTAAAGTCTCTGACATAAATGAGGCATTTTAATGCGTTTGAAGTATATCATGCACTACTTCTTTTACGACAAGGTCAATCACTCAGACAAATGGCTAATGAGCTTGAGGTTTCTCCTTCGGTTACGCAACAGGCACAGGGAGACAGGTCAGTATTGTAGAAGACCTGGACAGGGTCGTAAATGTAAACCAAGCCCCCAGGACGACAGATACATTGTCCTATTTGCTCTTCGACAGCGTACAAAAACTGCAAGAGACCTGCAGAATGACCTCTAAGCTATATGGCTTCCTAAATCCGGGTTTCATACCAAACGGTAAGGAACAGATTAAGGAAAGAGAATATTCGTCCAAAATAGGCCTGTTAAAAACAGCGTTTGACAAATGAGCGTAAGGCAGCAAGACTTACGTTTGCTGAAAACCATGCGGATTGGAACCTGAACCAGTGGCAGTCTGTGCTCTTCTCGGACGAATCCAGGTATCGTCTTAAGGCTGGATCACAATAAACCGGAAACGAGAATCGGAACGAAAACGAAAACGGTAAAATTGTTAAAATGTGTACATTTAAAAGTGAGCATTCACAATTAACGAAAAGCTTGCCGGAGCCCGGAATCGGGAACGGAGAGTTGGCCAAGTTTCAACTTTGGCGTTCACGTTTTCGATCACAGCCCACTAGATCCATTCTATTGCCATCTAAAAGCTATTTTGTCGTTTATTTTGTAGCAAGAAGACCGTGACATAACCTATGCATTATTTTGTTCTGTGCTATGCATCTTGGAGCATGATGAGATTCTAATATTAAGTGTTGAGGAAAATCCTCACGTTTACGATAAGCGGCGCGCCTCGTATAAAGATGAGAAAATGACAGAGAATACGTGGCTTTCAATAGCTGCATTTTTTAACACCGATCGGAAGCGAATCATATTTTATTACTGTATTGGTTGTATTACACACTACATATTCATGCTTCAATTCAATAACTACTGTTGTGTTCATTTTTGTTCTATTACAAATGTTTCTTCTCTAATTATTTTACGTTATGGTAGACTTAAAATAGGTTGTGATAATAAAGATGCATGGGCATATTTATAGTACCGTACCTAATGAAATGTTTCAGTTGAAATTTCGAAGTTGGTTAACCTGTGTTTATTTTCGCTGCCTTGTACTCATGAGAGAACGCCATTGGTCAATTATAGGCCTACACATATAACATCAGAATGCGTAATATCGACTTTACATATTGTTATTGATATACATATCGATATGCATAGTCGTCTACGTTCTCGGTTTATTGTGAATCAAAAATGTTCATATTGACGTCCTCTGCTTCTCGTTTTCATTCTGGTTCTCGTTCCCGGTTTATTGTGAACCAGCCTTTACACTTTGTGATGATCGTTTAAGGGTGTGAGGACGGCTTGGGGAAAGCTTTTCTGTAGGAGCTGTACAGGAAATTGATAGATTCGATGGAGGTTCCATAATGGTGTGGGCCGGAATTATGTACAGCACTCATACGGGGGGGAAGAGAAGGCCTGATGGCCTTATCTCTACCAGGTTAAATAAATAAATAAATAAATAAATAAATAAATAAATAAATAAATAAATAAATAAATAATTAAATAAGGGCCTCATAATTGTTCCCCAGCGACAGAATATTGTCCGGTATATCGAGGACGTTGTAGAAGAGCATCTAGTACCTGCTGCCATTGGAACAGGCCCTGGATTTATGTTTGTTCAGGATAATTTCCGGGCACTTTCTGAGGCTGTCACCAGAGATTTCCTAAGTGAGAATGAAATTGAGGTAATGGAGTGGCCAGCGATCAGCCCGGATCTCAACGCTACTGAACACTTGTGGGATGTTCTGGATAGGAAAGTCAGGAACCGACATCAAGCTCTACAAACCCTGCAGGAACTTGGAGATGCTCTAGAGGAGGAATGGGAGAATATCCCCCAAGAGGAAGTACAGAAACTCATAGGGAGCATGTCACGAAGGCGCCAAACTGTCATCGAATGTTGTGGAGGCCATACACGATACTAGACCTTTATAATGGGTGTTGAAGTTTGATAAGCAAGGACAAGATTCAATTTCTTATATAGTGCAATGTTTTAAAAAGTTGTTTGTCGACATTATTCATTTGTTTTTATTGACATGGAGATAAATGTGGACATAAATAATCATAAATAATATACTTTATTAATTTCATGTCTGTATCTTTATCCAATAAAAAAAATATTGAAATAAATCATAGTGTTCCTTTAATTGTTTTGAGCAGTGTATTACAAAAGAAATAGATAATTAGATAAGCACATGGCCAGGCATTTCCAGTGTAAAGATATCGAGATTGCTTTCTTGAGACGAACAATGATGAAACCTAGAACTGAAAAAATTTAACTATTCAATGCGATATCGGAACACAAAAGTGGTATGGATTAGACTTTAGCTGCTTACGGAGGATGAACGAAGTCCAACTACAAAAACAGGTTTCAATATGGACACCATTTTGGAGGAAGATCCCGGACAATCCGAGGAGAAAGAATCGAAAAGAAAATAAAGGAAAGAGATATGCCAGAAGACTTATGGACAAATAAAAGCATTGGAGATTGAGCATTGGAAGACGTGGAACTTTACACAATCGATATATAATCGTCAGCTTATATTACCAACGAGACTAAATTGGAAGAAAGGGTCGATTAAAACTTGAAGCCAATACAGTGTTCTGTATAGCGACTGTATGCACCAGCGCCGGATTTAGGCCTAGGCAACCTAAGCAGTTGCCTAGGGCGGCAATTTCCCGGGGGGGGGGGAAGCGGCATTCTCTCTCTGTCTCTCTTCCTTTTTTTTTTTTTTTATCCCAGTGAAACTGGTTTTTAAAACACTTGTTGGTAAATCTTTTATGAAGTTTGTTCTTGAACACATTGTGGAAGTTAGATATTGTTTTTCTATTACATTGCCACGGTCGCGGAGAGAGTAAAAGGAAAGTGTATAGCTACATAATTATATTCTAATACCGGTATCACGTCACTGTACTATGAAACTGCTTATATTTAACTGCTTGTGTATACAAGAATGTAATGTTGAAAATCAAATTGGATGTGTGTTTATTATTTATCATTATGAATAGTAATAAATAAATAAATATATGAATAAATAAATGTATAAATAAATATATACTTACTTACTGGCTTTTAAGGAACCCGGAGGTTCATTGCCGCCCTCACACAAGCCCGCCATTGGCCCCTATCCTGAGCAAGCTCAATCCACTCTCCATCATCACATCCCACCTCCCCAAATCCATCTTAATATTATCTTCCCATCTACGTCTCGGCCTCCCTAAAGGTCTTTTTCCCTCCAGCCTCCCAATTTAATACTCTATATGCATTTCTGGATTCGCCCAAGTATATAAATAAATAAATAAATATACTAATAACTATATATATAAATAAATAAATATATATATAAATAAATATATAAATAAATACATATATATATAAATAAATATAAATAAATAAATAAAAAATTACATAAATAAATAAGTAAATAAATAAATACATAAATATATAAATAAATTCCAGCATCTACATTATGTAATTCGATATGAAAGATTTATTTCGCAAAGAGTTGGAGTTCATTTTTTTTCAATTTACTTTATACTTCCTATCGAAGTAAGAAATACTCGTAATAATTATACCATCAACAAAACCAATGCTTAAAAATAAACCACATTCTGTCTTTTACAAATCAATTTTGTTTCAACAATGAATAAGTTAGAATAATATGTTTCTTTGCATCGAGTCTGATGTGTTTCGTCAGATAGACTTTGATAACATCATCAATGCTTTCTCTGTGAAGAAAGTGCGAAGGAAATCTTTATAATCCACAAATGAGATGCATGTATTTTGATGCCAGTAATTTACTGTTTTCTGAATTGTAACATTTCATTTAAAATAAATTTCAACTAAACATGACCTGTATAATAGCTGCTTATAAATTATTCGTGGGAGTTGAGGGCGGAAAGTTTTAGCATTGCCTAGGGGCGGGACTATACTTAAATCCGGCCCTGTGTATGCTAGCTTTATAAACGAAAAGTCTGTACTTCAGCCTGAATAATAGGCCTTTATACCGTTTACGACTTACCCCAATCAATCGAGGGAATTCTCCAATTAAATATTCATGTTGCCAATGTCGATAAATCTGAACGGTTGATCGAGCAAGAAAGCTCCAATCGATCAGACCTGTATCCTGTCTGCAGCCTTTCAGTTTCCGTTGGGCATTTACATTTTTTATCATGTTTGCGAGCGAAGAACTCCATGCGAGACAAATAAGAGACGTTGTAGACAAACCACGGTCCGCACTTCCCAAAGAAGTGGGCTATTTTAAGAGTGACTCTTCTGCCACTTAACCTAGCTCTGCCGGAAGCTTAACATAGGCCTAATGGTTACGTTACAGCAGCACAAGTATTGAAACTTGTTTGCACATCATTAGTCTCCACGTGTGAATAACGGGACAGCTTGCTTTAAGTGGAAACAGCCACTGCGGTTACAGAAGATTGAAACTCTCCATTGCATTCGTTTACTACTGTTGATGTTTTAAGGCAAATAAATTAGTCTTGCGGCTTTTGTTAGCAGACACTTCATTCAATATACAGTAGAACTTGGTTATAGCGACCTCGTTTTGTGCGACACCTCGCCTATAACGTCAAATATCCTGTGGTCCCAACTAATTCTCTATAAGACATATGCTTTTCCAGCTTGCTTAATACGACAAACGTATATGCGTCTACCTTGTATATAACGTCATTTGCAACCTCAGTTTGGAATACAGTTTTCTAAGAACCAAAGTATTTTAAGAAATATATTGCTGAAATCTGGAAAATCCTTTACTGTCCTCTTCTATCATAGACATCTGGAATGCAGGCAGATTCCCATTGTAACCTGCCCGAATTCATGCGGTATTAATGGTACCTGCATGCATTCAGTTTCGACAACATGTTTTCACTAAATGCATGCATTTTAACGCAGTATGGCCACTACAAGGAGTGAGTGACACTTTAAAAGCCATTAGAATTGTGAACATTTCTATGAAGCTAGGAGAAGGAGCAGTGAAATTGCAACTGAAATAATGAACATGGTATGTAATTTAGAAAGTGTATATTGGGCAAGTAGGAGACAACAGAGTAAAATGACATTACTTCACTCCTCAGTAAATAAGTTTTAATACAGAATACTCTATTTATAATTGTACATGTATTTTATTGTGTTCATCGTATGCTTAAAAGTGAATACATAAATCTAAAAGAACCCTAATTATGTTTATTATTTTTCATTTTCCACCTCACTAGACTGATAATATGAATCTCGGTTACTACGACACTCGTTTATAACAACATAATTTTCAAGGTCCCTTGGATGTCGTTATAACCAAGTTCTACTGTACTTTTAACTCTCAAAACCCCTTTCCGCATACTGGGACAGATATGGCACATATCGGTTTTATATTCATATAACTTATAATATAAGCATATATTTCCAACTGCATACTGGGACAGATATGGCACACTGTCAAGACAGACAGTTGAGAAAGAGAGAACTAATTAAGTTATTTGAATATTAAACTAATGTGTGCAAAACTGTCCTATGCAGTAAGGGGTTTTTAATTATTCTTTCTTACAAGAGAACGTTCAATACTGGAAGATTGCGTAGAACCTGATATGCCTTATTAGCATAAGATGTTGTGTCAAAAAAAGTTGCGAAAATAATATGCAAGGTATTAAAACGATGGTCCCGCGCCGTGGCGTCGTGGTCTAAGGCATCCTGCCTAGGATTCGCGTTACGGAATGCGCGCTGGTTGGAATTCTCGTGGGGGAAGACATTTTCTCATGAATTTTCGGCCAGTGTATGGGACCGGTGCCACCCAGCATCGTGATGCACTTGGGGAGCTTCGATAGGTAGCGAAATCCGGTTGCGAATGCCAGTTATAACGGCTGGGGGATCATCGTGCTAACCACACGATACCGCCATTCTGGTTGGACGATCGTCCACCTCTGCTTCAGCATGTGGCCAGCAGCCGGCTGGTCGGTCTAGGCCCTTCACGGGCTATAGCGCCACGAATTATTATTATTATTATTATTATTATTATTATTATTATTATTATTATTATTATTATTAAAACGATGTTCCGAATATAGCTGTGAATCTATGTGAATCTGTTGTTTCCGGCGTGACTCCGCCTCTTTGCTTACGTCTTAGAAAGTGAAGACTCCATAAAGTCTAGGTAGGTAGTATCGTTCGCCATTTTTGTTCTTATGTTGCCGAGCTACCATACGAGGAATCTATATGCCACACCGTTAAACATTATCATGTCGTAGCTCCTATCATAATAAATCAAACGCAATGTAATTCAGCAAATAATTGACCGGCAAATAACGTCTTCGTGTGCTTTCTGCGAACGCCAACGAAAGAGCTAAAATGGCGGGCGATTATATTAAGTATTTATCAAGCCTTAAGAAATTAATCAGCGAATCACAAGACGCACACGTTTAAATGTAGCCGACCTGCAACGCGATTGGCTGCCGGAAATTAGAGCGACTGGACTATAGTACCTTAGTTACGGAGCCTTTTCAGTGTAGCATGTGACTCCCCAACATAAGACGTGTTCCTTCTCCACTCTTATGCTATATTGTTCTAAATCGTAGTTATACAACAACGGTCTAACTAATAAAAACTCTTATACAAAAGTTTAACTGTCTTATACTTACACAATGAATAGGTCGTTTATAAGTCGTGTGTAAATTCCTTACTAACAATCACTACAAACATCGTGTATAATATTTCAACTGTTACACAACTACGTCATAGTTTCGTCATTACTTCATTACGAAAGGTAATAAAATATCTGAGGTTCTCTATTGCATCCGGTAGTGCGTACTAGTGTGCCGCGCTGAGTATCGATAGTACAATGGGTCCTGATCGATTACCACACTATATTTTGATCAAAGAGTACAGCTACAGCAATATTATTCTAATTATTCTGTACTCTTTGATTTGTTCTTCTGTGATTACAAGGCAAGCATCATAAAATAGCAATCGATACGAACAGCTGTTAGAAGGGCGGCTTAAACAAGGGGTTTCGTGTATTTAACTACTGCAAAGCAATTCCCATGTAGTTACACCACAGTCAAGTATATAGTCACGAAGCTCGAGTTTATAAGAGTATTAGGAACAATAGACTGTACAGGTATTATTTCGCATTGTCTGTAATGAAGCGATAGTAGCGATCCTAGTGGTTAGCAACTATCTATGGATGCATATTTACTACGTAGTGAGCTTCGTGACTGTATATACTAGACTGTGGTTACACGCTGTTTATACGTTCATCGCTTATGCATGGTTTATTAATAATGTTTCTGTCCCAGCTCTGTAAAAGTCTCGTATAAAAATTATACTTTGTTTATTAGTGTGTTGCACTATTCATGAATTCTATGTTGGTTTATGTTCCTCACACAATAGGGAGAAAATGAGCCAAAGGTTCAAAATAATTAAGATGGATAATGATTGTAACTACAAGTGTTATAATCGTAATACAATTTAAATTTCAGAACACAAAAAATGCAAGAAATTGTATGTGGATGTAAACATTTCAATACTGAAAACTAATAAAACTGTAAGTATTAACTTGAAGCATGTTCAATTAAGAGATTTTGGAGAGAACTATCCATTCGAGAAGAAAGTATTCAAAGAGGCAGAATCTTCTAAAAAAAATCTCGACAGTGGGGACCCGGTCCTTTCCTCTTCCTGAATAAAAGGCTCTTTATGTTGACCCCACTTTTTGCTTCTACTGTGATGGAGACCCTGTTCTGTACCGTTGGTTTCCGAGAAACTTTGGAAGCGCTCCCGACTGCCTCACCACAAGTTAGGAACAACTTGCCGCTACAGCGGGGAGCTGAAGTTGCTACAGATCAATGTTTCTGGAAGTGAGGCGCAGGTATCCGTTGGGGGATACAAAAAAAAGGTACAGTGCCATTTTTCACTCGTGGGTGACAAATTTAAAATAATAAAATGTACTCGTATGTTCTTTTCTACTTAAAAAATTTGTTTTCTTTGCATTAAGACAACATTATGTTCACTTTTAATACAGTTAAGGCCTATAGAATTTCCAAGCATGTACTTCGAGGACTGTAATGTTTAGAGAACGTTTCATAGTTAAGATTTACATTGAATAAATTAAGTTATTTAAGTTAAGGGGTTAGGTACAGCTTACAGCAGTAACATTTTTGGAAATATTCAACATTTTTTTCCTCCATTACTGTATCTCGTACAATAATGAAAACTGGTATGTGTAAAACACTGTCCAATAGTTATATTACCGGTTCTTCTTTATGGTTTTGAAACTTGGACTCTCACTTTGAGAGACGAACATAGGTTAAGGGTGTTTGAGAATAAGGTTCTTAGGAAAATATTTGGGGCTAAGAGGGATGAAGTTACAGGAGAATGGAGAAAGTTACACAACACAGGACTGCACGCATTGTATTCTTCACCTGACATAATTAGGAACATTAAATCCAGACGTTTGAGATGGGCAGGGCATGTACCACGTATGGGCGAATCCAGAAATGCATATAGAGTGTTTGTTGGGAGGCCGGAGGGAAAAAGACCTTTGGGGAGGCCGAGACGTAGATGGGAAGATAATATTAAAATGGATTTGACGGAGATGGGATATGATGATAGAGACTGGATTAATCTTTCTCAGGATAGGGACCAATGGCGGGCTTATGTGAGGGCGGCAACGAACCTCCGGGTTTCTTAAAAGTCAGCAAGTAAGTATGTAAGTAAAACACTGTCCTTCTGCTATATGAAAAAAATATTTTTACGATTTAAAAGTATTATATATATATATATTTTTTTTTTTTTTCAAAATTTAAAAATTTGGCAGTTTACTGTGCAGTGATGAAGTGTTTCCCTCATAACTCATTAACTTGTTAACTTTTTCATGTTATCTCTCTTTTATTTTATTGCTGAAACTCATGTTTACAATATCATGCTCTTTCAACTACATTCCTTAATAAATATATTTTTTTTAATTTTGTGTTAGAACAAAATACTGGTATTTGACCATTTTTAAAATGAATTTATTTTTAACAGGCAATCTGTCAAAGGTAGAGAAGTGATCTTGCATCATATTGTACTGTCCAGTACAGAGAGTAAGCCAGTAACTCAGCGTTCTTGAAGGAGCAGGTGGATGGGAGTGATGTCATTGGCCGGCTGGGACAAACAAGGCTCCGTGAATGGCCGGCCGGTTCCGTGTCGGGGTAGGTTATAAAAGTGGGGGAAAAACTCTCATTTCTTGCTCGGATCTTCTCGTGAAATGCGGACTGTAGATATGACATTCATAAATACACACAAAAAATTTCATCACAGAATGTTGGATAGATTTTGTGTTATGTGGAAAACGCTTCATCATTGCACAGTGGATTGAATTTTCAAAAAAAAAAAAAAAAAAAAAAAAAAAAAAAAAAGTAAATCATCATCATCATCAAATGCTCTTTGGATTAGGCCTTTGGGCCTGTTCCGTCTCCTGGATTCAGCTGGTCCCTCCAACGCTTCTTCGGTCTGCTAATGTTTCCCCTTTCTCTTGGTGTGTAGTTTAGGATATTTTGTGGTACTCATTCTGGGGGCATTCTGATCACATGGTCGTACCAATTTCTTCTGTATGTATCTAGAATTGTAGTTATGTTTTGTATTTTTAATATGTTGTGAATGTAACTAATTTTTTTTAATTATATATTTTTTTCATATTGCAGAAGGACAATGTTTTACACATAGTAATTTTCATTTTTGTACCAAATACAGTAATGGAGGGGAAAAATGTTGAAGATTTCCAAAATTTTACTACTGTAAGCTGTACCTAACCCCTTAAAAGAGTACCAGGGATTCACAGATTCCTGTAATTTCTTGACTAATAGTAATAGTAATAGTAATAGTAATAGTAATAATAATAATAATAATAATAATAATAATAATAATAGATTGCTAGAACAAATATACATATTGCTTTTTTCTACAAAAATCACTTCTTTATAGCAGAGTTCGTATAGGCCAGTTTCTATCCGATACTTTTCCAATTCACTGCGGGCTAAAGCAAGGAGATGCACGATCACCTTTACTTTTTAACTTCGCTCTAGAATATGCCATTAGGAAAGTTCAAGATAACGAAGAGGGTTTGGAATTGAACGGGTTACATCAGCTTCTTGTCTATGCGGATGACGTGAATATGTTAGGAGAAAATCCACAAACGATTAGGGAAAACACGGAAATTCTACTTGAAGCAAGTAAAGCGATAGGTTTGGAAGTAAATCCCGAAAAGACAAAGTATATGTTTATGTCTCGTGACGAGAATATTGTACGAAATGGAAATATAAACATTGGAAATTTTTCATTGGAAGAAATGAAAAAGTTCAAATATCTTGGAGCAACAATAACAAATATAAATGATACTCGGGAGGAAATTAAACGGAAGATAAATATGGGAAATGTTGTTATTATTCGGTTGAGAAGCTTTTATCATCCAGTCTGCTGTCAAAAAATCTGAGAGTTAGAATTTATAAAACAGTTATATTAAAGGTTGTTCTGTATGGTTGTGAAACTTGGATTCCCACTTTGAGAGAGAAACAGAGATTAAGGGTATTTGAGAATAAGGTTCTTAGGAAAATATTTGGAACTAAGAGGGATGAAGTTACAGGAGAATGGAGAAAGTTACACAACACAGAACTGCACGCATTGTATTCTTCACCTGACATAATTAGGAACATTAAATCCAGACGTTTGAGATGGGCCGGGCATGTAGCACATATGGGCGAATCCAGAAATGCATATAGAGTGTTAGTTGGTAGGCCGGAGGGAAAAAGACCTTTAGGGAGGCCGAGACGTAGATGGGAAGATAATATTAAAATGGATTTGAGGGAGGTGGGATATGATGATAGAGAATGGATTAATCTTGCTCAGGATAGGGACCAATGGCGGGCTTATGTAAGGGCGGCAATGAACCTCCGGGTTCATATGATATATTGTGATATTTTATATAACTGATCTGAACTGCGCCCGAGCACGAGCTTCTGCTCTTTCGGGCTGCAATGCTTAATGTAGCTCAAGTGTAAAGTATTTAATAAATAAATAAATAAATAAATAAATAAATAAATAAATAAATAAATAAAATTAAAATAAATTAAAAAAATGGATATGGAGAAGAATAAAACTTGTGAAGTGGACAGACAAAATAAGAAATAAAGCTGTGTTGGGAAGAGGGAGTGAAGAAAGAATGGTGCTGAAAGTGATCAGGAAGGGGAAAAGAAATTGGTTAGGTCACTGGCTGAGAAGAAACTGCCTACTGAAGGATGCACTGGAAAGACTGGTGAACGGGACAGAAGAATATATAAGATGATACCCGACATTAAGAGGTACGGATCATATGAAGAGACAAAGAGGAAGGCAGAAAATACAGTATGAAATATTGGAGAAAGTTGGGTTTGCAGTGAAAGATCTGCCCTTGGGCAGAACACTGAATGAATGAGAGCTAGAGACGAAAAATAAAGCTGAAAATGTGAGATTAATAATATAATTTAGGAATGGGAGAATTCTAACCAAGTAATCGGGAGCTTCATTATGATCGATCTGAAAAATCAATACAATACGAGGTCTAGCCGTACAGTACAAGCCGTGATTAATTACTGTAGACAGACAACGAAGTTAATACGAAAGTAGATCGATATACGTAAACTGTAAAAGAAAATAAATAAAACGACGGTGATGGTACAGTATAATGTGTAGAGAGAGGTGACTTGAGAGTAGAAATCAAGGACTCAGCTACTGTACATGCTGCGACAACGAAACGTTCTTTCGTGTCCTTGAACTTCTTACGTGTCTGCAGAACTCATTAAGAAACTTTCTCTGCCCCATCCGTCAGTGAGCAGGTCGCGCACATAAATTTGGAATTAGAACTGGCAACCCATTATAATATATTTCATGCCGATGCCATTGATTTATTGGGACACTCAAATGAATAATTTAACGTCGCATGACTGTTTCGAAGTTATGCAGATGCATTATCCACGCTGTCGTATCACAGCACGACCAATCAGCGTGCAGTTAGATTTTTAACAGAAATATTTTGTACTAGAATCCCTCAGGCTGTAAGTAGTCGCTTTGTTTTTAATAATATTTTATATTACAGAAAATCGGATGAGTGTTGTGATGTTGTTCTCTGATATTACAGACTTGAAAATTACTTATAGTAGGTATTATGGTTAAAAAATAAAATTTTAACGACATTTTCATATTACCTACAATAAGTAGGCCTACAACTATGTACTCTGTTTCACTTTAATTAGTTTAGTTTTTATATTTAAAAATGATAGAGGGGTAGAAAAATTCAAGTTAAACTCAACTACGTGAATTATTTATTATTATTATTAATATTATTATTATTATTATTATTATTATTATTATTATTATTATTATTATTATTAGAGAAGCTTTTATCATCCAGTCTGCTGTCAAAAAATCTGAAAGTTAGAATTTATAAAACAGTTATATTACCGGTTGTTCTTTATGGTTGTGAAACTTGGACTCTCACTTTGAGAGAGGAACATAGGTTAAGGGTGTTTGAGAATAAGGTGCTTAGGAAAATATTTGGAGCTAAGAGGGATGAAGTTACAGGAGAATGGAGAAAGTTACACAACACAGAACTGCACGCATTGTATTCTTCACCTGACATAATTAGGAACATTAAATCCAGACGTTTGAGATGGGCAGGGCATGTAGCACGTATGGGCGAATCCAGAAATGCATATAGAGTGTTATTTGGGAGGCCAGAGGGAAAAAGACCTTTAGGGAGGCCGAGACTTAGATGGGAAGATAATATTAAAATGGATTTGAGGGAGGTGGGATATGATGGTAGACACTGGATTAATCTTGCTAAGGATAAGGATCAATGGTGGGCTTATGTGGCGGGCAATGAACCTCCGGGTTCCTTAAAAGCCAGTAAGTATTATTATTATTATTATTATTATTATTATTATTATTATTATTATTATTATTATTATTTTAGTTAACTGTTCGAAAACAGGTCTGAACCTCACAAGTGACACCAACAAAGCACCACTTATGAGGCAAATAGGCCAGGAGATAAGAGGTTAAGGCGACCAGTTTCTTTTCCCCTTCATTGCATACATCGCTGATTAGCTAGCTACATAGCCAATTATACTAATCAGACTTCAGATGTATACGATTATTATTATTATTATTATTATTATTATTATTATTAGGCCTATTATTATTATTATTAGGCCTATTATTATTATTATTATTATGTATTAAAAATGCTAACTTACAGGTAGGCGATTTCGATCCATTCAATGTAGCCTATGGAAGTATTAAAATCTGGCAATGTCTTTGCTAATATTATTTGCATAATCCTTATACACAAATTGGCAATACTTTTGTAAGAATCAACTCCTTTCCATAAAATATTATAGTATTAATTCTTGTAAATTAATCATTGTAATCTATGTTCTTCATTTTGTTATCTCAATAATTGAGTAGTTTAATATCAAAGACGAACATCTGTCGTCTCCATAGTTTTGATTTAGAGGCAATTTTTTTATTCACAGTGTTCTTTGTAATATTTAACACAATTTATTTTATAAATGTAGTGTTAGAGTTTGCATATGGTTTCACTCTAACTGGCAAGAGCATGAAAATTTTATAAAAAACCACAGCTATCTAAATTTCGATTGAGGTCAGATGTCCGTCTTTTGATATTAAGCTACTCAATTATATAATTTGTACCATAGTTGTTCATTTTACTGTATTAATTGTATCACTATGTGCTGGACTTTTAGGGTCATATTTATAGACATTCTTAGCGCGGGCTTGGTGGATGATCAGCGAACTAATGTTTTTCGTATTCATAAATCAGTGTTAGCGATATGATATGATATGAATCCTGTACAAGTAATCAGTGGATAGCCGGGGCTAGTTTAGCACGCTCGTAGCGCTGGCTAGCGAAATGCCTATGCATAGCACCCATATTGGCCAATGGCTGTTGTCCACATAAATATCAATAAATAGATAAATAAATAAATATTACTATTATTATTATTAGTTTATTATTCGGAACTGTAACAAAAAAGCAAGTTATGTGCGCATAGGTTGTGATTACTGGTTTGCGCCATTCAGTCCCATTTCACCCTCAGCGTAAGAAGCAATGATTACACGACTACAGTGAACTTAAGGATGCGGTGTTGTATGACGGTACCAGGAGTTCAGTTGTTCAGTGCATACAGCGGAAACAATATGCTCCAACGAATAAATACTAAGTAAAATTGCGATAGAATTAGACAGTAAGCAATTTTATTCAGTGGAAGGCTTGTCTTTCAGTTACAAAAGGACGAAAACACAAATATATATAAGTTCATTGCAATACTAAAAGAAATATGAGGGAAATATTGCATCAATGGAATATAAAGATGCTGCATACATACTTTGCTCGTCACAAACAAAACCGGGCAGCAAAATGACTTTTTCAGGGAGTTGTATGAAATTATGGTGTGTTCAGAAAAGGTCACCAACACTTCGTAAACTTCATAGAGAAATAAACAGGAAGAAAGCTTCTATGCGGAACTACAATACGTTAGGATTACTGTATTTGTTTTTGTGCGAGATCGTGCGTATTTGCTTGGTTTCCGCACAAAACCAATCCGCGGAAAAGTCTAAAATTCCACATTCAGTATTCCCAACCTAACACACATAACAATTTCCCTCTTCTTACCGCTTTAGTGACATATTGATTTTACTGCTTTAGGCTTTTAACATATTATTTTTAGAGACGTTAAATATAGTAATAATTATAAATTGGAAACTTACCACTGCAATTTCACCTAAATTCCACTGTTAATTATTGTTTTTAAATATTTGCAAAAACTAAGTAAACTCTACAACTCCACTTAAGTTACTGCATTTTTTATACAAGTAACATTAAGGAAGCCGTGAAAAAATAAACAAGATTCCAGACTCATTATGGCGGCTACTTTGAACGAAGAAAAAGACAGACGTATATCACGGCCTGCTGGAGTATATTAAACACAGAAAAAATTTTAAAGCAACAATGTTGAAGGTAGATATTTTTGTTTTGCAAATTTGCCATCATTGAACAGAAACCAAGATGGAGATTTCATTGCAACTAATTAGAAATTCCTCTTTCAGGTAGGCCTATGTAATAAACGATCTTCGCACAAAATAATGTACGATACACGAGCGGTATGTTTTCTTTCAATTGTCGGAAATTAAAAAAGCTCAACTACGTTTCGCTTTTTCAAACTTTTCCTCGAACATGAAAACTTCAACATACCGCTCTTGTAACGCATATTACTATTGTGCTAAGAGTGTACTATAGACAATATACGAAAAACAGAAGCAGACAATTACATTTGGACCTTGCTAGAGACCAGATGGAATTAAGTGCGATAATGTCCTTCTGTTGGTGACTGACGGTGCTTCTTGCATGTCGAAGGCAAATCTGGAAATACAAAAACGTTACCCCAGGTTGTTCGTTTAACGAGTCTCGCCCATGGACTCCACAGGGTCACCGAAATAATAAGAGCATGTAATACTGATGTGGACAAGTTCATATGTCATAGGCCTATATGATTGGCACTTCACAATTTGGTTTTGTTTCACGTATGACATACTTGAGGTGACGACGTTCAAAATTCTTTATATTCATAAATATTCGTTTCGAGAAAACAGAAAAAAATCCTGCTCTAGAACATCCTTCTACTCATCATCTTTCAGCATATCTATTCCACGCCTCTGGAATTCTCTCCCTGACCATGTCAGAGACTGTCGGACAATATCAAAATTCAAATTTAAATTAAAAAATCACATTCTAGTTCATGGAATTGCTTGTTGAACACTGTCAGGTTGCGCAACTTCGCCGTAAGCCATGACATATACTGGGTGTTCAGTTCAAAATGTGTCTTGGCTCGCTGTATGCCGTCATGTGGCTAGTTGATGAGCCTAGAGAATTCAATCTTCCTACACTTCCGCAGCTCAGGTGTATAATCTAAGAGGCAGAGAAGTTGGCTAGCAAGTACGGCGTTCATTCTGAAGAGTACGTGCCAATACGTACGGTAACGCCGGTAGTGGCAGGAATGTGAACTGTTTGGAAATACGTACTGTCGGGATATGGGGAGAGGGTTAAGACGATTACTTACGTATTTGTTGACATTAACTTCGACGGTCAACATGGACACGGAGCATTTGATTTGTGTTGTGGAATGTTACCGTACGCAACCGATGATAACAAATACCCTGCGTACGACTTGCCGGCGCAAAACACAGTTCGAAAGAGGTTATGGTAGCACACAGACCGTACAGACCGTACAGACCGCCATCTGTTGCTACGACGTTCAAGTTATACCGTACACGTTCTCAAGTTCAGATTGAAGAACGCCTTAAATAATAGGCAACTTCTCTAACATATAAACTGAAACTCGCTTCAAATCGGTGACCCAACAACAGTGACGTCATGACACACTTTGAAATGAACACCCAGTAGTAAATATTGTAACTATGCTGCTGTAAAATTGACAATTAATATGCAATGTCTTTATTATTATTATTATTATTATTTATTATTTATTATTATTATTATCAGTTACCACTATCATCATTGCTATCCCTGTTTTCTTTCTTTTTTCTTGTATTAGCTCGATGAGAGCTCTATAGTGTTCTTTTGACTCTGTTGACCCTCTATAGGGTTTTAACTTAATTTGTATTATTTTCATCAGTGTTTGTATTTCTTTTTTGTATTTATATGTGCTATCTGGTAGGATGGAAGAGAAGGCCTTATGACCTTAATCCTGTCAGAATAAATAAATTATTAAATTATTATTAAAATTTTCAACGTTTGAAATTCTGTAAGTACACAAACACCAACCTTTTCATGGTACAATCATAAGCTTATATAGAATATATGAATAGGGAAAAACATCGAATTTCAATCCATTTCGATTGTATTTTCAAAAAGTTTTAGAAACTCTGATATACGACAACATAACACTACCAACGGGCAAATGTCTGTGTTTTGAGAAACACGCCAACTTACAATATTATTTTCCATTCGTCACCTGAACTGCATCTTTATCGTTGAGTACCGGTAAGCCTACGTCGTTTGTAAACACAATTTTTATACTAGCATTTCTGTGAAAAATTAAGGAAAGCCATAATATTACATACAGGACATCATTTTATTTTTACTTCAATTTTTATTGTACCTGAGTTTTTGAATGTACTTCACTCCCACCCCTTCTACTAACGAAGTTCCAACTGTCCCCCACACAGAACCAAGGCCGCATAAAGTAAGCAGTACTGAGTTAGTGAGTATAGTACGTTCCAGAAATATGTTCGCGTTTTCCAGTGACGAAAGAGCTTTCAATATTGAATCATATTTTCGCACAGGTACTGTCGTCCGTTTACCTACATCGCATCCCAATTTCCCCCACCAGCTTCTGCTCACCCCACTGTAAAGACTAGTGGCTGAGCTGTCTTAGCTCTTTTCTGAAAACATTAATTTCTGTTAGGATTTCGACGTCTACGTAATATTATACAACTGTTTAAAATAACTTAAATAAAAGGGCCTCGTTAAGCAATTAACTTTCACGTGATTTCCCCCCTTTCTATGATCCTGCGACAGAACCACTTGGACAGACAGTAGATAGCATGTCCGAGTAATTTTATCTTTTCGATCGGGCAGAAGTGATGATTGAATTTACAGTACGTAAGGTACTCTTTTATAAAGTAGGTACATAATTATTTCAACATGAGTTACTAGTACGAACGACGAAACTGGTAACTGGAATTATGGACAATAGTCTACAGTGCGATAATATGCACAAAAGAACTAAAGTCTGTATCAAAATGTGTTTAAATATCCATATTATGATTATTTTTCAATTTAACTTCATTCTCTATATTGTACGCTAATGTGCTGTAGACAGTTTGTCAGTTTGTGAGTAAAAACACTTACTGTTAATACTGTACTGTATTTTGATTAAACAAAAACCTAATGAAAATTATCAAACTCAAAATTGCGATAGTTTCTAGTTTACGTAAATGGATGAACTATTTTTCTTCCCTCCTATACCTAGTAAAGTGATTTGTTTGTATTTTATGCCAATATATCGAACTTCAATTGTGGAAGTGGGTAGCAAACAGCGTTTCCGGTTCTCAACCGTTAATTCAAAAGTTATAATAATAATAGTTTTTATTTTCCCTGGCAGAGTTAAGGCCATCAGGCCTTCTCTTCCACTCAACCAGGATCAAATCACATACAGAAAAATACAGACCTGTATACAAATATTAACTTAAAAATAATGATAAACATAATTAAGTAAAGAAAGGTATAGCCAGGTTAATATTAAAAATGTTAGTAAAAATAAAATGATGTCCCTGTACTACAGGTTTATTACAATGAGAGTGTTCTAAATCTGTTTTAGATATGTAAAAATAGGGTATTGTCTCTGTTTACAAATATCAGGAACCGATATATTTATACAAAATACTCCCGATTGTGTTTTATGCTAGTGAAGAGTTCGTTAGCAAGGAATGAGTATTAAAGTTAGTCGTAACATCAAAATTGCTATGCATATTACGTGCCGGGAAGCCACTTTACAATGGAATAACTGCGAGAACTTCTAGAATAATTTTAAATGATATCCAGAGTTTAGAACTGCCTTACGTCAACCATGTGCAGGCAGTCCGATGCCAGAAAACTTTTGTTCACTTCTGTAATTTATACGAACTTCCGGTTTATGTTCTATTATCAGTCTGCTCGTGTTACATTTAAACGGAAGAAACACACGGCCGTGTTTTCTGTGACTGCGCATCCTCTTCATATTCGGGTGTTTGCAGGTACGAGAGCGCGAGGTCGACTACCCTGTTGCGGTTTCTAGGAGCTACACTGCTACGGAGGAAAAAAAAAAAAAAACTTTACCGTGCTATTAGTTTTCATTCAGTCTTTTCAAATAATCTTCAAAGCAAAGTTGACTGAACGCTGTTATTGAATATTACTGGTCTATTTTAATGCAGACTGACGTAAAATCAAAATAAAAACACATGAAAATTAAACAGTGATTATTATATACTGTACGTGTGTAGGAAGTATATTACATACTTATTGTATCAAAAAATTCTTTCAGTAGTTCGAAATACTTTCGAAAGCCATAAAACAACAAAAACATTAGACATAACGCAAATTTAAAGTTAAATACAAAACTTGGTAGCTTAAAATTTGTGATTTAGATTAACTGTTACAAGAAATGTCGACTTTGTTGAAGTTCACAAAAAATCCAACACAAAACAACCTAATGCGTTCAACTTGCACAATTGTATGTTTATAATTCATACTTGAAATATTATGCATGTGTCGCTTTCAGCAAAAAATAAATCGGTTAGATTTAAAACTTGTTACACAGGTAATTCCATTAATCGCAGAAGATTTAACGTCTCCCAAATTCACGGTAAATAAATAATAATTAGGGAAGAACAAATTATTACATTAACGTATCATTTATACTATGCAAACAAAGTTGACAACCAGTTATGCGCGCAGTTTGGTAGAATACTACACGCTGTTAGTAATAAATATCATCACATTACTGTAGTCAACTTCTAGAATACAATATTAAAATTCCTACCTGCTTTCTTACAGCTGAGCTTGTTCACCACGCAGTTTCAAGATGCGAACAGTTGACTAACACCGAGCGCACATGACAACCAGAGGCGATATGCTGACGACCACACATGACAACACAACACAAGCCTTCTGAGCTCCATCATCTCTTCTACCAGATGACCATGACGCAAACATCTTAGCATGCCAAGACGTTCCTATCTACTGCCGCAGAGCAGAGTTTGGTGCAACCCCTCGTTCTTCCAGTTCTATCACCCCCCTCATAACAATCCCCTTTCAGTCGCAAACAACTTCTAAAGAAAGAGAAAACGTTACTCCGACTATCACGTTTCCACGCGACGGACAGGATGCTGTCGATATGCAACACGCAATGCGGCTCTCTCTAAACAATTGAGCAGGAGACGTATGTTTTTAAATATTTTAGCAACAGAGTACGCTACTTGTAAGTGCATGTCAGAAATAGTATAACGTTTCCTCACTAGAGAGCGCGTCTGTAGACAAAGATACTGCTGCCCTATGGTGGTCGCTGGTTGTAAATATAATCGATATGAATCTCGACCTTCAAACGATTCGAGCACATAACTAAGGAGCGGTTTCCTATGTAATTAAATATTCTTTTTGCGTATGATGAAAAACAATTAACAAAGTTAAAAATTCCGAACATGAAGTTTCAAGTTTAAAACCCGAATTTTATTTCACATAAAAACACATATTTTCACAAAAAAATTGTGTAAATACATATTTTCAGGAATTCTATTATAAACACATAAATCTTGGAGTTTTTTTACTTAAATAATTTTTTTACAAGAACTTTTAAATATTTTAAAACTAAATCAATCATAATAGTAGGAATGTTTATTGTTGCTGAAGATAATTTCATTATACGCTTTGTTTGTGAAACACAACAGATAAGAGCTCGGGTATGAACATTATTTAATTTAAACAAATCTCTCGCCTCTCGCTCATGTCTATCAAGTAAGGTAATATATATTGTTGTGATTCCCTGTTATCGGGCTTCGTCAATCGATATCTTTCAAGATATACTGAAAGATGGTTGTTTGAAAACGATTTGGCTTTCCTATTAGCAAATCTAAGCTTTTTGTGTGACATCATAAAAACTCGAAACATCCAAAAACCTGTTGTCTGAAACAGGGAGGTGCGTGCCGTGGAAATTAAACTAGACTCGCTACCAGGTTCAGAAGCACAATTACTAAGGGACAAATTCCAGAATCTGTTTGGGAAAAACAGTGGATATAAAAAAAATGTGTAAAGTTGCTCATTTATTGCCTGTAAGTGAAATTGACGGTATTTGTGTTTCTGACATTCCTTTCTTTAAATATGCACGTCTGACGTCCTGTGATGTGGAAAGATCGTTTTCACAGTATAAGTCGTTGTTCAGACATAATCGGCATGCATTTGTGATGGAGAATTTGGAGATGACCTTTGTTGTTCACTGCAATTCTTTGCCAACTACTAGTACTCAAGTGTGGTAGGTGAGTACCTAGTAACATTTTATTTTTTCCAAGCTAAGTAAGGTATCTTTGTCATATTTAAAAAAAAATTTTTTTTTTTTCATTTTTAGCAAATATTTTCGTATATTATTTTAATGTACCGAAGTACATATGATACTTCCATGCAGATATTCTGCGTCATTATTCTCCGTTCCATTACCCTTTCATCGAAATATTTTCGTACTTTTTAGCACATAAAAAATAAGTATATTTAAATTTTTAGCACATAAAATCCGCTCCCTACACATAACATAATTAAAGTGGCTTTAGCTATATAAACTATGCAGTAGTATTCAAACTTTTTTGCTTGCTATCCACAAAATACAATTTTTTTTACATTCGTACACATAATTGCATTGCACTTATATAAGAAGTAACATAAGAAATAACATATGGCTAAGATCGATGTTAAGTACAAATTAAATGATGATGATGATGATGATGATTATTATTATTATTATTATTATTATTATTATTATTATTATTATTATTATTATTTATAGAGTAGTTTTGATGTAATAATAATAGTAATTAATTATGTAAAATGTTATAGAAGCAAGAGAAAAACAAGAGTTGATATTTTTAAACCAAAATATGTAAACTCCAGTAATTATCAACAATTATAATTAAATAAATATGTCAGCATTTTTACTTATCTAGCCAATGGGATGCGTACCTCTTGAGACAACGCTTCGTACCCCTGGGGGTACGCGTACTATAAATTGAATATCACTAAAGATAGACAATTTCATAAATCTTCTGAACCTTATAGCGTCCTTCTCTTTTCCATTGAAAAGGTTTGAACAGTGGCTTGTTGCATTCATGTTTATTGATCTAAAGGAAAATTAATAATATACAGTACCAGAGAAATCGTTGCCATTATACTTACTACTGGTATGGAAAACAAAATGATAAATCTAATGTGCATATTACAATAATGATCTGCGAATAAACCGATACCAAACTTCACGCTCATGAATTTATCAAAAGTAAATTAATACTTTGTGATATTTAATCTGACTATATCGCGAAAATAATAAGTAATAAAATTAAAATTAACGTAGCCTATGTACTATTTACTAACAAACTGCGTAATATTTAATTCGCATTTGCGCTCACCGCTTATATACCGGCTAGATATGGTCTCACGGCACTTCGATCCCTGAAGAAGATGGCAGAACCATTCATCGAAAGCTTGGAAGCAACAACCAACTCACCTGGCTGAGAACCTGAGAAGAGTTAATCCTCAAAAAAATCGTGGGTGGAACGAGCGTTGAGGGACATCTGTTGCATTCAAATAATTATAAAATACGATAATTTGGTCCAGGGAGCATCCTTTTTGGTGCAACGATAATTCGTTTGGCGTGTTTCATAATTGAAATTACGAAATGGCGTACCCAGCGAATAGGGATCATAAAGAATGGACACTTCGCGTCGGTACCTTTGATGTAGCCGGACTGATTTCAATGAGCTTCAAGCCAGCTAAAGCGTGAGATTCTGCTTTCTCCCTAGAGTTGGCGCTGACATCACACCAGCTAACTGTCGACACAGTGGAAATATAACACATATAATTAATACATCTAGGTACATTATGTGCTCAAATAAAATAAATTGGATCCATAAAATAATAAATCCGTCATTAACTGTAATGTCTAGACTCTAAGAGTTCCTTTATAATGAGAGTTGAGACGTTGACCCCAACAACAATTAAAATATGTAATGATTTGATAGCACTGAAAATGGAAAAACAAAACTCTTACGAGAAGTAAAACCATATACCTGTATTATATTATATACAAATATTAAACGAATTCGATACTTAATTTTATAATGTATTATAATAATATAATTTATTATATCTGAAATATAAAATATTATTATTATTATTACAACTAGTTTGTCACTGAGAAATAAGAAAAAGCTGTTAACTTGAATTTATTTGAAGCAAAGCGTTACTGGATTATGCAATAAGGTATCCAATGTTTGGATCCTGTGTCTCAACTGTATTCTCAATTATTATCTTAGCGTATGCTCGATTACACTAACCTCTAGCGCTTGAAAGTGGAACTAAACGCTGGCGCACAGAAAAACAAAAGACAGGAAAATTCGCTCAGTGTCCATTCTTTATAATCCGTATTCGCTGGCGTACCTATGTGGGTCGGTGTCTATTCCAAAATCGGCGGAAGTCCCTCAACGCTCGTTTAACCAAATCATGTTTAAATATACTGAAAATGTAATAAGAAATATGGCAGTGTGTTTTAAAAATGTTAAATTATGTAAATTACAGAGGGTCGTACTGAAAGTCATGAGCAACCCATTACTATAATTCAAACTTCAACAATGTAACAAAAACAACTACTGGGTGTTCAGTTCAAAGTGTGTCATGGCTCGCTGTATGCCGTCATGTGGCTAGTCGATGAGCCTAGAGAATTCAATCTTCCTACACTTCCGCAGAGGTGTATTACTTATCTGCCAGAGAAGTTGCCTAGCAAGTACGGCGTTCATTCTGAAGAGTACTTACCGATACGTACGGTAACGCCGGTAGTGGCAGGAATGTGAACTGTTTTGAAACATGTACTGAGATGAGTTTTTTTCTTACTGTCAGGATATGTGGAGAGAGTTAAGACGATTACTTACGTATTTGTTGACATTAATTTCGACGGTCAACATGGACACGGAGCATTTGATTTGTGTTGTGGAACGTTTCCGTACGCAATCGATGATAACAAATACCCTGCGTTCGACTTGCACACGCAAAACACAGTTCGAAAGAGGTTATGGTAGCACACAGACCGCACAGACCGCCATCTGTTGCTACGACGTTCAATTATACCATACACGTTCTCAAGTTCAGATTGAACGCCTTGATTAATAGGCAATTTCTCTGACACAAAAGCTGAAACTCGCTTCAAATCGCTGACTCATCAACAGTGACGTCATGACACACTTTCAAATGAACACCCAGTATATATTATGATCAAAATCTACAGACTTTACACTACGTATTGGCATATTGTGACGTCATTAGCTTCTAACACGTGATCACAGGCAATGTTTGAAAAATGGTCGACAACGATTATTCCTTTCGACAGCGTGCTGTCATTGAACTACTTATTAAAGAGAAAAAAATCTTCTGTTGAAATTCACCTCGGGCTTACCATGCGTACGGAGATGTTTGCATGGCCGCTAGCAGTGTTAGGAGGTGGTGAAACATTTCAAAGACTGGAACAAGAGCGTCCAAGATGAGCCTCGTAGCGGTCGCCCTCGAACTGCCTTCACGGAACGCAACAAGGAAAGAGTTGATGATTTCTGGGATGCATCCTGGTTGAATTTCCTGAACCTAGGAGATGGTGAAACATTTCAAAAACTGGAACAAGAGCGTCCAAGATGAGCCTCTTAGCGGTCGTCCTCGAACTGCCTTCACGGAACGCAACAAGGAAAGAGTTGATGAGTTCCGGGATGCATTCTTGTTGAATTTCCTGAACCTAGGAGATGGTCAAACATTTCAAAAACTGGAACAAGAGCGTCCAAGATGAGCCTCGTAGCGGTCGCCTTCGAACTGCCTTCACGGAACGCAACAAGGAAAGAGTTGATGAGTTCCGGGATGCATTCTGGTTGAATTTCCTGAACCTAGGAGATGGTGAAACATTTCAAAGACTGGAACAAGAGCGTCCAAGATGAGCCTCGTAGCGGTCGCCTTCGAACTGCCTTCACGGAACGCAACAAGGAAAGAGTTGATGAGTTCCGGGATGCATTCTGGTTGAATTTCCTGAACCTAGGAGATGGTGAAACATTTCAAAGACTGGAACAAGAGCGTTCAAGATGAGCCTCATAGCGGTCGCCTTCGAACTGCCTTCACGGAACGCAACAAGGAAAGAGTTGATGAGTTCCGGGATGCATTCTGGTTGAATTTCCTGAACCTGGAGAGACCATAAGTGCTGTCCGCTATATCCAGACACTTTTGATGCTCCGTCGTGCATTGCGCGAGAAACTACCTGAAAAGAAGATAATCTTGCAACACGATAACGCGCTGCCAAACATTGCTCGTGTCACCATGGAGAAAATCAGAACAGTTTGGTGGAAAATTCTATTGCATCCTCCTTACAGTCCCGACTAGAGTCTTTTCAGTTCTCTAGAGGAACACCTGCGAGGCCAACGCTACGTCACTATCTTCAGGAAGCTGGAACGGACTTCTATCGCAAGGAAATTTTCGAACTTATAGAACGGTGGGAAAAATGTGTGCAAAGAAATGGAGGCTATGTTGAAAAGTGACAGAAAAGTCTGTAGATTAAGATGATGTACCTGGTTTATCTAAAAAATAAAATTTAAGATTTACAACAATGGGTTGCTCATGACTTTCAGTATGACCCTCGTCATTTTTTTTAATTTATCGATACTTCTTTCCAAGCACTCTGTACAATTCTTCTTAAATAACAAGACATTATGATATTAAAAAGATTTAATATATCTGGATACTCTTCACACTACAAATATAAGTAAAAGGCATTTTAAAATCTTTCAGGTTTTTTACAATTTACATTATTAAAATAACATTTTTTTTAATTTACATCTTATTTACATAAATATACCCATTTAAGAGCTTTCAAAATCAAACACATAATTTCATACATGTTGTCTTCAAATGTGAGTCATTACTAACAATAATTTTTATATCTATATACGGCTTAATACCGGTGGATATACGAGAAGATCGACGAAACCTGAAGAGCTTATTACGAAATTCAATTAATATCAAATTTAATATTATAGCTTTGATATTTGTGTTTGTGTGTATCTCTGCATCATCATCAACTTTAAGAGTTTGACTTTTCAACGTGTTCTTTCCTCACTTCGATTATGTTTACCCAACACTATACATTTACAAGGCAGAACTTCTTCGTCATGTGTTAATGGAAGGCGCAAAGTTACCGCTTAAGACAATACCGAAAAACACAAAAAATAGAGAGCAAGTCCTCATTGAAGGAAAATAAATTGCCTCTGTCTTGAAAGAAATCGAAATCAAGTTTACTGGACTTTTAGATGTGCAAGCTGTCATTGGATTTACTAGAGTGAAAGACATACAATTATATCTATGGCTAACAAGTTATAGGACTACCTCGTATATATAAAATGGTCATCTACATTAACTACATTATTATTATTATTATTATTATTATTATTTAGATTAACTACATTATTATTATGTTCATAAAATTGAAAATGAGGTAATACTACGTGTTCAGTTCAAAGTGTGTCATGGCTAGCTGTATGCCGTCATGTGGCTAGCCGATGAGCCTAGAGAATTCAATCTTCCTACACTTCCGCAGAGGTGTATTACTTAAGTGCCAGAGAAGTTGCCTAGCAAGTACGGCGTTCATTCTGAAGAGTAGGCCACTTACCGATACGTACGGTAACGCCAGTAGTGGCAGGAATGTGAACTGTTTGAAAACACGTACTGAGGCGAGTTTTTTTCTTACTGTCAGGATATGGGGAGAGGGTTAAGACGATTACTTACGCATTTGTTGACATTAACTTCGACGGTCAACATGGACATGGAGCATTTGATTTATATTGTGGAATGTTGCCGTACGCAACCGATGATAACAAATACCCTGCGTACGACTTGCCCGCGCAAAACACAGTTCGAAAGAGGTTATGGTAGCACACAGACTTTACAGGCCGCCATCTGTTGCTATGACGTTCAAGTTATATCGTACACGTTCTCAAGTTCAGATTGAACGCCTTGATTAATAGGCAACTTCCCTGATATAAAAGCTGAAACTCGCTTCTAATCGCTGACTCACAACAGTGATGTCATGACACACTTTGAAATGAACACCCAGTATTTTTTCCTCGAGTAGATGATCTTGCAAGGCGGAAACATATACAGGGTGATTCATGAGAAGTTACTGCCAATCACGGAGAATATTCCTGAAGCCATTTTGAGCAAAAAATGACATATAAACATGGGCCATATTCTCAATATTTTCAGAGTTACACTAGTTTGAAGTTGTTTACAAAATACCTTTTTCTTTAGTTTTAAGGATAACAGAATATTACAGTTAGTTAGAACTATTCAAAAGTATCAAATCTTTAATTGGCTAGTGTTCTGAAGCTAAAAATGTGTTGTGAATTCCATAGCAGTTTCGTACAGAAATTTCTTTCAAGTTTTAACTACAAAATTACGTTTTTCTTATGCACATATCACAAGAATTGTTACAGATCACGTTATTCTTGTAAAGTCCTTGGGTGCTATGCATAGACATTTCGCTAAATCGCGCTACGAGCGTGCAAAACTAGCCCCGGCTATCGACTGATTACTTGTACACGATTCATATCATATCATATCATATCATATCATATCATATCATATCATATCATATCATATCATATCATATCATATCATATCATATCATATATCATATCATATCATATCATATCATATCATATATCATATCATATCATATATCATATCATATCATATCATATATCATATATCACATCACATCACATCACATCACATATCATATCATATCATATCATATCATATCATATCATATCATATCATATCATATCATATCATATCATATCATAGCATATCATATCATAGCATATCATATCATATCATATCGCTAACACTGGTTTATGAATACGGGAAACTTTAGTTCGCTGATATCCACAGGAAGCCCGCGCTGAGAATGTCTATGAATATGGCCCTTTAAGACTGTACATTAGGAGGTAAAATTGAACTGTAGAGAATCAAGTTGCTACAAGCCGTGTTATCTGTAACAATCATTGTGATAAGCGTGTAAGAATAATATAATTTTTAGTTAAAAATTGAAAAAAAAAAAAAAAAAAAACTGCACAAAGCAACTAAGAAATTAACAACACATTTTTAGTTTCAGAATACGAGCAAATTAAAGGAAGTATGATTCTGAATTGTTCGTTCTCTATTTGTAACATTCTTTTACCCTTAAAACTAAAAAAAAAAAGGTAATTTTTTTTAACAATTCAAATTAGTGTAACTCTGAAAATACTGAGAATAGAACCCATGTGTATATGACAGTTTTTCTCATACTGTCTTCGAAAATAAGCTCCGTAAGTGGCGGTAACTCTTCGTGAATCACCCAGTATAACAAATTTTACCATTTTGAGGAAAATTAATTTTCAAAACAATTGCTTGATTCACGTGAAATTTACGAGGTACCACTTCTTAATCATCGATATGTAGGTTCACACACCTGAAGTGAGATATTTAACTGGCTTTAATTACAGACTTAAATGTCATTAAAGAGTTACGTATGCAGAGGAAGTAATATCCAAAGAGAAAATTGTTTTTTTACAGTGAAAACGCAATTCTGTTTTATTTAATAAAGTTCATTGCAATGAGCTAGTTTTGAAAGTAAGCTCCTACTTTCTCGTTTCATTTATAAAAACTCTTCCACACAATTAGGTACAATGTCGCAATAATTGTGGATACAAATTACGAAGACTAAAGACGCGTGCTTCTGTAAGGACGGACAACCAAATCAATACATTAACTGCAAGTTGAATATCCGTCCTCGTAAAACAGTAACATAAAAGTTAGATATTGTATAAATTTAGAAATATACTCGAAAACAATTATACATTTCACAAAAGTACAAAATGTTACCCATTGTTTTGTATTTCAAGATTTTGCACAACTCAAATTACAATAATAAATAATAAAATACATTTCCCACAAAATTTGATTACAAATAACAGTTCTTTAAATTTATGTTAGGCCTATAGCTAACATGTTAGAATTAAATTAAAATTACAGTGATCTATTACAATAGGGATAAATTATAAAAATCGTCCAAATTTGTTCATATCATATTCTTATTTTTCATAATTACTTAATCGATTTTTTATTTAAACCCGCTACAATATGAAATACCAAAGAAATGTACTGTACATCCTTTGTAGAGATGAACCACGATCGAGAAAGCAAGACTAACAGCGCCCGCAAAGCCGAAAACCCGCACGATAATGTTGTATACAGTGGAAGCTCTTAAGTTCGACTGAAAACAAGTCCGACTACTTAGTAGGTGAATTAGACATGCCCCTATATGCGCATTAAGAAATGGGTTTGCCATTTGAATAGCAATTGTTTCCGTGTCTTGTAGTGATACTTTTGTTAAAGGAAAAAGAATATTTTATTGATTAGGACATCCATATTCAATCACTGATTTTAAATTAATTAACTCTTCTGATTGTATTTGAGAATTGTGCCGTTTGTGAGACGGAACTGTCGAAACCCACTGTGGTACTAGAAGCGCATGCACAAGTTTCGGGGGCAGGAAGGAAATGCAAGTACAGTACTCTATTCGTTGATGGATAACCAATAAGAATTTGTATTCATTTCAGCTGCCACACTCACTACCCTTATTGGCCTGAACTTTCAATTCTGTTCAGTCGAACTTAGGAGAGCCCACTGTATGTCGCGTCGTTGACGTAAAGACTGGTTGTGTTTCGAGATGTCGAGATTGATCACTCCCGAAGTCCCGAACGTCAAGCAGCCTTGAATCGCCACAGTTGTTTATACCCGACTGACCTTTTATCTACTTTGGAAACTGTTATATATGTATAAACAATCTATACATCATCTCTACATTTCAATGTATAATAATTCGTTCCTCAATCTGTATTTTATTACTAGGCCCTTATTAAAAGGCTAGGAATTTTCTTTTCATATGTTTAAGATCAAGTGTGCAATCTCAAGTAAAAAGATATTAACGTTATGTTTTATGTTTCTTAGAAATGTAAATTTATTTGGGAATTTTCTTTTTTTTCTGTTTATATAACCCTAAGTAATATATAACAGGACCAGAACATTTTGATAAAAGATACTATTCTGTTTTGTCTTGTTGTCTCATTTAAACGTTTATAATGTTATTTATTTTAATGATTTATGTTATTCAAAGTTACGAAACCTTTCTACACCGACCAAATAATATTTCGAGAATGATGAGCGAGACTCGAAGCGCACGAGAATGACGAGACGAGACTCGAAAGACAAATGCAACGAACACAGCGAGCGAGAGCGGCAGTTAGGTTTGTTCATCTCTAATCCTTTGACACGGAAAATAGTCTCTCCCCCGTAGCGTGAATTTGTCTAAGTTTTGTTCAGATTAACGCGCGATTCACCGTCAAAACGACAAAAATTGAACATCGAAGATGATATTAGTCGTAGAAGCAAAGTATTTGTATGTTACGAAAGGACAATTTCCCTGTGACGCCTTTAAGGCTTAGCGATAGAGTTCTTTCTTCTCGTTTCAAAGACCGGGCTTTGAATCTCTCTATGTAAAAGTACTGTGCATGTTAAAGTTTATACAGTTTATTAATTTGCTGGATTTTAAAGTTCAAGCCTGTATTTTAATAGAACTATGCTCATATTTCGCGTATTAATATATTAATTGATAGCACCGAAAATGAACATGGTTTTGAAATACAAAACTTAAATATAACTTCAAATATAAACTAATTATATAGTGAGGAACTGAGAATAAAGATAATTAAATATCTATTGAAGTTAACAGTAATTAGGTGAGAGGAAAATGGGACATATTCCTATGAAGAATAACTCGTACACTATAGGTCTTTATGACGATAAAATCTAAACTGTTGCAAAGAGCTCAACATATTCCAGGTAACTACGGAAGTGAGATTGCAAGCTTTATAATTTATTTTGAAAGACTATAGTAGGAGTACAGCATTTTGTATTGGATACAAATATTTTGGAATGGATTGGCTGCAAGAATCTAGGAGAATGATAATAAATCTACAGATTGTAACCAGGTTTGTGCAGAAGATAGTTCCTTAAAGTGCACTCACAATAAAACGTTATTTTTGTATGGCTGTCAGCCATAACAGAATACGATATAAAATACATTTTTATTAACATTATTATGTATACTGTATGTTACGCATAAAATTATTTATTTAGTTTATGTACAAGTAACTTTACTAAGCATCATAAAAGGAACTGGAGAACTTTTTCTTAAGACAAGAATATATCAAATATTCAGCAGCTTCTTAAGAAGTCTTCGTGCTTTGTGTCTGAACCTGAATGCACTTGATCATGGAGAATTTGACATCGCGCCTACTTTAGACTTCAGCCTCTTCGGATGAACGACGCAGGAGCTATTGGAACACCAGGTTGTGGTATTGCGCTGTAAACAAAAAAAGAAAGTAATAATAATAATAATAATAATAATAATAATAATAATAATAAGAAGAAGAAGAATAAAATTACAATAATAACAATAACAATAAAATTACAATAATAATAATAATAATAATAATAATAATAATAATAATAATAATAATAATAATAATAATAGAGACAATGGAATAAATGCCAAAGGCACCTTGGAATATAAATCTGTACAAATTGTTGGCTATGCAGACGATTTTAATTTAATGGCAAGATCACTCATTTCAATGAAAGACGTTTTAAAACTCTAGATATAGTTGAAAAGGAAATTGGCTTGAATATAAATGAAGAGTCCACTGCAAGAATGATGGATGTCATTTGGAATACATTTTTCAGGAGAAGCAATTGAAAGTTTGAAATGCTTAGCGCTCAAAGCTTAACTGTGATTTTCCGATCATTACTGGACAATAACTATCAGTGTTAATGCCATGTAACTCTCTATGTACATTCTATACGTTTTATGCTATACATTGATAGTCTCGGTTCATTTTCGACAAGAAAGTGATATCCATCATTCTTGCAGTGGACTCTTCAAACGGAAATGAAACAAAGGTTTAATCCAATCAAGAAGATAACAGATGATAAACGACATTAAGATATATGGATCATATGCGGAGACAAAGAGAAAGGCAGAAAATAGGAATGACTGGAGAATGCTGGGTTACAGTGAAAGACCTGCCCTAGGACAGAACACTAAAGAAAGAAGAAAGACAGGATCCAGTCTTTACACAGTGGTGATAGTTAAAACTTCTGCATTAAAAGTAAAAATCAAATTATCAAAAAGTGCATTTTACATAGACTAAGATAAGGCAAACAGTCAAACACTGAATTCGAGCAAGACTTTCAGGTCACATCCAACGTCGGAAAGAGCTACGTGTAGCCTAACCACCTGAGCTGATCTCTGTTTATTTCTTATTTTGTACTAGTATACTCGGCCCTACAGAATTCTGGTAGAAACACCGTTTGAGTCTTAGCGTGTGGCATGTAATATTAATAAGACATGTCAAGACTTCGACTGACCAGTTTGTGACATTCTCAATGCCGTCACAGCCACCGATTTCGTCGTTAAACGCATAACCATCTCCGCAGCTGTAAAGTCGAGGACCTCCATTCACGCAGATGAAATATTTCTGGCAATCTGCAGGATTCCTGTAGAAGCGGTAGTCGTCGCCAAACACCCCCGGAGCCTCTGGACACTTGAATCCAAGGAATGCTGAAAACATAATAAGTTATAACAAAATGAAATATCTCCGTCTATAGTTAACATAAGGGCGGTACCGAATAAACAATACTCGCTGTCACTAGTATTGTAATTTTCTAAGATGGTACAGGGAATAAAAAAAAAAAACAAAATTGTACAAAATAATTTTAGAATGTTAGTTACTGAGTTCCTGATAAATTTGAAGTCATGTGTACCACAGATCAACTTAACTTTCAGCCCAAACTATCTAATAAATAAGGACAACAGACTCAACTACACAAAATTTCTGGGACTTTTTATAGACTCCAGTTTAAAATGGGATAAGCACATCGAATACATATGCACAAAGCTATCAAGAGTTTTATATTTACTAAAGAAATTAACTACTTGCGTTTCTCAAAATTATTTAAGATGTGCCTACTTTTCTTTCTTTCAGTCGATAATATGATATGCCCTAATTTTCTGGGGAAATGGAACCAAAATTGGAAGAGTCTTGATTTTACAAAAGAATGCCATTAGAATTTTATGTAAATCAAACTATCTGGAACATTGTCGGCCACTTTTCAGACAATCACGGATTTTAACATTCATAAATTTGTGTGTGTGTATATATATATATATATATATATATATATATATATATAATATTATCTAGTGCTTTATACTCGACAAAATATCGACAATTACTCATTAGTGGCCAATATACATGATCATGAAATTAGAAATAGTGAACAAATTAATATTCCATATTGTAGATTACACAAGAGCAACACAAACTTTTTAATTATGGGGATGAAATATAATAAGCTCCCCAGTCAATATTATAAATTACCAATCAATAGTTTCAAAACTAGATTTTACAATTGGTTATTAAATAATCCTTTTTTTCTGTTACTGAGTTTTTCAACACAAATTTGTATGAAATTGTATTTTAATAAATAAGTTTAATTGCAATTTAGTTAGTTTTCTTCAATTTAAAAGTTTCAAATTATTTCATATTTTCATTGTATTACTTAAATTTTACTGTTTCTGTTATTAGTGTTTTTTAAAACGTATTTATATGTTTTTTTCAATGTATTCTGGCGAAGCCTAAAACTGTATGTCTAATGACCAAATAAATTGAATTGAATTGAATTGAATTGAATTGAACAGAAACAATTTCACACTAATTGTTAAAAAGTGTCAGTTTTCTGTGATCACACATGCTTCCGAAGATCGCAGTAGCAATAATAGGATTTCTAAGGACTTTAGGACCCATGCTAATATGATGATTTTATTTCTTTTCGTTCATGAAATACAAAACTAAAATATTACTGATAATACAAAAATGTGAAGTTTTGATAGTTCAGTCTTTGACTTATTTATTATAGCAAAATATCAAAAAAGCTATTTTTACTAATACATATTAGTGAACGTTTTCGCCCTTATTATGGACATCACACTAATAAGTAGATATCTATATATAAGTAAGTAAACTCATATAAACATATTGCAATGAACAAGTTTAAAAAGTTTAAAAGCAACCATCAAATTAAAAAATAAATGATTAAAATAATTGACAAGGATTACATGTAAAATTTATTTGAAATTATGCATATTTAATAAAAACGTAGCCTACTAAAATTGTCTACTATGAGATGAGTGAAGACATTTTACGAACTACATGCTTTTCTATCTTCACGGGTAGATTACTAAATATGTATTTTACGCAATAATTGTATGGATGTGGAAAAACTTGTAAGTAACCACTTGTTTATCTTGTTTATTTGGCAATGGGGGAAAAATTAAATATGCATACTTTTTTACAAAAATCTACTAAAAAAAAGATGTCTGAAAAAGAATTCTGTCATTAAATATTTGAAAAAACCAGTGACGGAAAAAATATAACTAAAATCATTATCATGAAATAATGTAATGAACTTAGATGGAAGAGGACAGTATTGAGTGAAATTGAATAGTGTATAACAGAAAATGAAATAAAATAAGTTGACAATGAGTGTATGATTACTCAAATAGTGATGCATGTAAAGCCAGAATGACAAACTTACAATTATATGTAACAATGTTGATTTATTCATTTATTGGCTTATTTATTTATTGAATTCTTTCAGACGCCAGCCATGAACACGGAAGAATGGAAGAAGCCTAACTTCGAGCTACGTCACGTCTTCACGAGGACGGCGGCCCACGGGTTCCACCACAGGATCTGTACCAAACGAGGATACCACTCGGCCTCAGAGCAGTGCATCTGCACAGCTGCAGTCAGTACCAATACTCACCTGCCAAGCAAGGACTGAGACACTAACGTTCTACGCAAAAGAAGGCAACTTTTGACTAAAATGTAACAATGTACACATTGTGTTTAATAAATTTTATTATTATTTATTGACTTATTTATTTATTGACTTATTTATTTATCGACTTATTTATTTATTGACTTATTTATTTATTTAGTGACTTATTTATTGACTTAATTATTTATTTATTGACTTATTTATTTATTTATTGACTTATTTCTTTATTTATTGACTTATTTACTTGTTAGCTTATTTATTTATTTACTTATTGACTTATTTATATATTTATTTGTTTATTTATTGACTTATTTATTTATTAATTTATTGACATTTTTTATTCATTTATTGACCTATTTATTTATTGACTTATTTATTTATTTATTTATTGACTTGTTTATTTATTAGTTTATTGACTTATTAATTTATTAATTTATTGACTTATTTATTTATTAATTTATTGACTTATTTATTTATTAATTTATTGACTTATTTATTTATTGACTTATTTATTTATTGGCTTATTCATTTATTTATTTATTGACTTATTTATTTATTAATTCATTGACTTATTTATTTCTTTATTTATTTTTGACTTATTTATTTATTTATTTATTAGCTTATTTATTTATTTATTTATTTATTTATTGACTTATTTATTTATTGACTTTATTTATTTATTGACTTATTTATTTATTAATTTATTGACTTATTTATTTATTGACTTATTTATTTATTGGCTTATTCATTTATTTATTTATTGACTTATTTATTTATTAATTCATTGACTTATTTATTTATTTTTGACTTATTTATTTATTTATTAGCTTATTTATTTATTTATTTATTGACTTATTTATTTATTGACTTTATTTATTTATTGACTTATTTATTTATTGACTTATTTATTTATTGACTTATTTATTTATTGACTTATTTATTTATTGACTTTATTTATTGATTTATTTATTTATTGACTTATTTATTTATTCATTTATTGACTTATTTATTTATTTTTTGACTTATTTATTTATTTATTGACTTATTTATTTATTTATTGACTTGTTTATTTATTAGTTTATCGACTTATTTATTTATTAATTTATTGACTTATTTACTTATTTATTAACTTATTGACTTATTTATTAACTTATTTATTGACTTATTTATTTATTAATTTATTGACTTATTTATTTATTGACTTATTTATTACCTTACTTATTGATTTATTTATTTACTTATTTATTTAATTATTTATTTATTTAATTATTTATTTACATATTTATTTATTTATTTACATATTTATTTATGTATTTACTTATTTATTGATGTATTTACTTATTTATTGATGTATTTACATATTTATTTACTTATTTACTTATTTACTTATTTACTTATTTACTTATTTACTTATTTACTTATTTACTTATTTACTTACTTACTTACTTACTTACTTATTTATTTATTTATTTATTGACTTATTTATTACGTTACTTATTGATTTATTTATTTACTTATTTATTTAATTATTTATTTATTTAATTATTTATTTACTTATTTATTTATTTATTTACATATTTATTTATTTATTTATTTACATATTTATTTATGTATTTACTTATTTATTGATGTATTTACTTATTTATTGATGTATTTACATATTTATTTACTTATTTACTTATTTACTTATTTACTTATTTACTTATTTACTTATTTACTTATTTACTTATTTACTTATTTACTTATTTACTTACTTACTTACTTACTTACTTACTTACTTACTTACTTACTTATTTATTTATTTATTTATTTATTTATTTATTTATTTATTTATTTATTTATTTATTTATTTATTTATTTATTTATTTATTGTCGGAAGACTACTTATAATCTACACATTAGGCCTATGTATAACTTTTATATCAATTTAAGTTCAGCAAAATACAAAATAATCGTTCATCAACGACGTAAATTTTGTGCAACGAGGTAAGTTATATTATGAATGAATGTGTGCATACATATCCATAGTGCTGATGTCACCTCTTTTGTGTAAAGAGGCTAATAATTACATCATACGTGCCACGAAAACCATTTTCTGTTGCATAACACTGTGTTAAACGTCCAGGGAGCCTCAATAGAAATTCAAGAATATATAGTAAAACACTATTTTAAATATTCCAAAACTGACCAAAATTAATTAACCATTAACAACTAATGGAGACAACAGAACCTATAGACTGCAATCCATTTCAAAAGCTATATCACTGTCTAGTAGACTTATTATGATGCTAAGACGCATTAGTTACGTAATGCTTCACGTCAAGGATTTCAAGAACGTTCAAGACTAGTCATAATAATACACACCTATGCGTCTCTAGCGCATGTGGCATTCGCGGTTCAAAATACAACATTTGTATAGTAATATTTGTTTAAGATTTAGTTCTCTTATTGGTAACAAACCGATAGTATCAATGATAATTTATTATATATAATATAATTTAGAGCATGCGAATCGATTTACTTCTCTGAGAAATTAATGATAAAATTGATATAAAGATAAGAATATTTTATTAATGAACTTATTACTGGAAGAAAGGGAATGCATGGATTTCCAACAAGAAGGGTCTCTCCTGCAGCCAATGGACTGAAGCGATCAAAATGAGCTGCAACGTTATTCCAGTAAGAACTCTCCCAGGCAGAAGCCTTGCAGAAGATGCCATGAGCAAGAAACTTTAGCCCATGTACTGGGTTTTTGCCGGAAGGGAGAATTACTGAGAATTGACCGTCATAATAAATTCGCTCTATGATTGCCAATGAACTTCGCCGGACTGATAAGTATGAGGTGTACGAGGAAATTGGGTGCCTTTCTGCTGACAGTTCAACTCGAAGAGCAGATATCATTATTATAGACAGGAAAAAAAAAAAATTGTGGATTCCTTCTCGATCCCACAGTCCGTTTTGAGAACAGCAAGGAACAACCTAGAGAAGTCTGCAAAGAAAAACGGGCAATTTATCTGCCATGCTGCAGCGATTTGGATACCAAATATAACATCAAGACATGGGACGTTATAGGAATTATGATTGGGGCTAGAGGCACAATCCCACGGGAGTCCTTAGAAGTCTTCCGAAAATTAAAAGTTCCTGACAGCACCCTGGACATGATATCCTCCACTGCACTGAAGTCATCGATTAGCATAATTAATCATCATTTATATTCTTTATAAAATGTAATTTGTCTTGTAGCCTAAATTGTTTGTTACATATCCAATAAATTTTTCAGTGATAGCCTACCTAACTAGTGTTTCTATTAAAGAAAAAATTAAATTAAATATAAATATTCATTTAGAATTGATTAGGAGGCCGATTATATTAAACCCTGCTTGGGACGGCTATCAAATATCATATACGAGTTTTTACAAATATTATAACTAATAAACTCTACTTTAAAACGTCATAATACAGAGCATATCAGACTAAAATTATGCAGGGTGTACACGATATAAACTCCAAAATTACACAGACTGTAGGGCCCACATCTCGGTCACTACATAATGTGTAGTGAAATTTTGTTTTTTCTTCTATTTTTTGTTTGTAATTAACAAAATATGATATTTTTAGGATTGATAGTAGTCTAATATTTACTGTTCGAGTAAATGTGAACGTCATTGTCAATTACCATGCGTCCAACACACGCCAACACCACCAGAATAGAGACACAATAGAGTACCCAGATTTGTAAACAAACATATCACCGCAGTATTAAAAAAAGCTCACGCAAGAAACGATTACCGAAAACCAATGGTGGCGTTGCTGTCTGTTTTGACGTGTGTATGTAGGCACGCCGAGGGGGGAGAGGTGCGAACTGATGGAAGTACTGTCTCTTCCAAGAAGATGAACAAATGAGGACATCGCTGTGGAAATAAAGAACGTAGCAAGAGAAAAATTCGAAGCTAATTAAACGCGCAACACATGTTTACGAATGAAATAATAATACCGTGCGATACAAGACACGCATTCACATGCAATGGAACGAACTAAAGTCGTAATGTAACTCACAACGCAAGACTGATTCTATCGATGTCATTTCTCTTCCGACTGTACTCTTGAATATCATTCAAGTTATCTCGTGACCTTTCCTCTCGCCCGCTCTTCCCTATCGCAGTATTTGATTCGCATTCCTTCCGTCGGTAATCCGTTATTGCGAGATCTTATAGCAATGTATACGTGACGGACCGAAGTAAATAATGACGGTCTACTATCATTTCCAAAAACATTACACTCACAAACATTTTTTTTCTAGGGAAATCACAAGAGTTACAGAAAAATTTTATTAGACTTTTTTGTTCAGTAACTTATTCTCTATCATCAGTATTTATTTTGGCCATTTATATCGTTTACATCCTGTGTAATACTCTTCCAACTCTCATGCACGGAAGTGAAATTAGGGCCCTTAAGCGAAGAGATATCAGCAGATTACGAACTGCAGAAATAAGGTACATGAGACGGGCTATCGGAAGTAGGCCTACTTTGCTCGACCATCGGAGAAACGAAGATATTTTAGAACTCTATATGCAGGCACTGGAAAACAAAATATCTCCATATTGAGAAAGATAGCTGCAACATATCCAGAATGTCATCATACAGGATACCAAAAGTATCCTTACAGTATCACCCACAAGGACGACGAAGATCAGGACGTCCACAGAAAAAACTTATACATCTTGTTTATCTGAGATCGAAACAGGTCAAACTGGCCTGATGATGATCAATGATGATATTAATATGAAATTACTAAGACTGAATCCTGCACACCTCTACTCCCTCTTACTTATCTGTCCGATTCCACAGTCTTTCTCGGTATCATAACTTAAATACTCGGTCACAATATGATAACACGCTAGAAATACCACTGCACACATCATCTCTATATTCTTCATCTTCTACTTCTCGTCACTGGAATTCTCTGCCGCCTGACGTCAAGGGCTCCCGAACTTTGATTTCCTTTAAATGTAAATTAGAAAAATATTTTATGATGAGTTGCCAGACCTAACGCGTTGCAAATATTTAATGGAATGTGTTCCACTGTATTTATTTTTATTTTTTTTTTTGTTTCTTATTTTTATTATCTAAATCGTGTTTATTTATCACTTAACGCCAATATGTATCCCACTGTATTGTTTTTTTATTATTAATCTATTTTTGTGTACATTTTATTCAATTGGTCGGTTTCTGGATTAATTATGTAAATCCTACTTAATTGTAATCTAATACTAATATGTATACTAATATGTTTATTTTTATTTTTACTGTGTACATTTTTTTATTGAATTACCGGCTTCTGTTTTTATGTGATTCGTATTTGATTCTAACAACATTAATATGTATTTCACTATGTATATTTTTATTTTATGAGGTAAATTTTATGTAACTACCTCTTTTGATCTCATTATTTACCTAAATTGTATCAGTATGTAATTACTTAATTCCGATCCAGTTTTATGTTCAACTGTGTAAGCAAGTTTTAATCCTGGTTGAGTGTAAGAAAAGGCCTTACGGCCTAACTCTGCCAGGTTAAATAAAGCCATTATTATTATTATTATTATTATTATTATTATTATTATTATTATTATTACTAAAATGATACGAAAGGAAACAATTTTATAGTTGTATAAAATAATTAAAAATTCAGTTTTCATATGCAGCTGCTATACACCTACTTTAAAGTATCATAATCATCCTTCAATGTATTGGATCTAGTACTCCGCTACGGTCTCTTGCCAACGTTTTAACTCAAGGATTTCTTGTTCACAGGACGATAATTCAACATTAGGCGTGGAATTATAGATCGAGGAATTCTGTTTACATGTGATTTCCAATTTTTTCTACAATTTTGCAGGTAACCTACGATTGGTGGTCACAATTTCTCATGTGGTCCATTCTTGTGTCTCCCAATGTTACCTTCCGCATCACAGGACTCCACTTCGTCCGGCCAATCGCAGCGGTATGTCTCCTGGTTGAAGGCCAGTCCTTCAGGACAGTCGAAGACGTATCCTCTACCGTCCACGCAGTTCATGAACTGTCCACAGTTCTGCCTATCGCCCAGGCGGAAGTATCCGAATTGGTGTGGACAATCATCCGTAGATTTTGGTTGTTCTGTAACAGAGACAAAATCGATGAGAATCTTAATGCAGGGTTGGTGGGTGAATGGTTGGAAGAAGATAGGCAGATAGATCGACAGACGGACAGACCAACAGATCGGCGGACGGATGGACAGACATTAACAGTCAGACGGACAGATTGGCAGACGGATAATTCGATAGACGGACAGAATATACCAGGCATGTCAATTGATGTCCACAGGAGCAAGCGCGCGCTTTAGAGCCCAGGAGAGCCTGAGCGCTTTATAGCGGAAAGGAAAGAGACAGACGAAAGAGGTGGTATATGCCGCTTGGTCGAGCTATATTCAGGGATGGCCAGCACTGATTCAATAGATAAAGGGAAGATAACTTATTAAAACTGTATCCATGTTAATTTTTAGATTTTCTTGAGAAGTATAAGTGCATTATAAGAATGTAAGTTTTAATTTTAATGCTCATTTTTCACAAGTTTGATTTTTTTATTCAAAAGAAATATTTTCTCAACTTTTCGTATAGAAAAGTGAAATTTTCAGGTATAGGACTATTTATTTAGTAGCCTTACAGAATGTTTTCGTAAATCTAATATACCGTATATGCATATTACTGAAGATAGTGTATTGAAAATTTTGAAAATATTCGAATGGAAATTGTTTGTAAGGAAATGAATTAACAAAGCAACTACTGTTACATCATAAGCAAAAGATACGTGCCCATGTGTTGTAAAAATGTCAGCTCTATTGCTTCAGCAGATTTCGAGAAAATAATTTAATATTCTGATTATAGGAAGTTGCTCACAAATATCACCTTAAAAGCATAATGCGATAAGAGTTTTGTTATGTAATATTAGTTACACTTAAAACACATACAGTACCTAGGTAACTTTGCTTTGTACTGTAATATTGTTTTGATTAGTTTATTGATTACTTTTATAAGGCTAAACATACCAGCAATATAAATTCCAACTTATGTCATACTCGATCTCTTTCTTTGGAATATCACTTTCTTTATGAATGATGAGTTTCATCCACTTAATACAGTATAATATTATACTACTATGGAATTTAAGTGAATATTCCTTCTTAACTCTCTATTATGTTATTAATATTTAAAACACAAGTGCAATATTATGAAATCTGTGTTAGTACTTTTGTTTTACAGACAATATAGATAATATCAAACAGAAAGAAGCCATATAAAAATAACGACATAAAATTTCACGTTCCGTTTGAAGTTTGTGCACCACTGTTTTCTTAATCCAACAGGCTGCTTATTCATATACACAGGCCTTCCTCTTTCCATACTTAGCGCTTGCTGCCCGCACACGACGTCAAGGTCAGAAAAATGCGCTTGCTTTGACATCACTGGAATACACTATCAATGCATCTTTTATTTCAGGAATCGCTTCTATTTAGTCAACAGTCCATGCAACAACTAATTTTACAGCTCCAAAAAAAATGGGCAGGTGAGTGGAAAAGGATGAATGGTTCTACACTTTCAATTCTTTTTACTCTGTATTCGTCTCGAGACGTTTTCACAATTACAAAGGATGAGTTGGCATTGGCAGTAAAGGTTGAGTCACTTCCAAGGACGAGATCCTAAACAAACGTTCAGAAAACTGCATTCAACTGTGAAGAGTAACTCAGTAGACCATAATGATGCAAGAAGCAGCGCGTGTCGTCTATAAAACAAGAAATTACAGTGTGTATACTGGAATTTACATGGCAAATCACTTAGAAATATTGTAAAGACAAATTTCATTACATCGAAGTAGTTACCATCATGTTCAAGAGGGGCTAGAACATGACCTTCATAATCAAATTTTGAAGTTATTGCATTGGAACTGCAAATCAGTGAAGATAAAATGTTTAATGATTTTCTTAGGCGGTACAAGTTAGGCCTACATTTAAACACAGGATACTGCTTTGAAAACACCACTGATCTTCTTCTTTAGTACGGCTGCGTGCTTCTATAGCAGCGATACATATAACAGTAAATTTTGTTATCAGCTTTTGCGAAATAAATAAATAGTACATTATGCAACGAGCCTATATTGATAGTAATTAAGACGCGAGTATGTTTATGAAACGAGCGCAAGCGAGTTTCATAATTTTCATACGAGTATCTTAATTACCATTATAGGCAAGTTTCATACGACTTTTTATGCTTGACCATATTTCTAACTTGAAAATATTCAGAAGTATTCATTTTATTTGTATCTGACTGAAGATCGGAAGTGACCATGTGCATAGATCGTCAATTGTGAGATGTGCGCAGAAGCGAAAGTATTGATTTTTTCCGAGGAACAATAATGTCATTGACCTTGATGTAATGTAAAGAATAGCATGAACTAATTTTGATATAACCTGGAAATTGATTTAGAATTGAAAAACGAGATGACAAATTGAATTTATTTGAATATTATTTACAATTAACGCTAATTATTATAGTAACAGAACATAACCTTCTGCGACAGTATCGGATTTCCAGCCTCCGTGACGTTTCCCTCGTTGTCTTTCGATTGCATATCCGAGAATAATCGAAAACCTGAACTTTAATGAATAGGTGTACTTTAATGACATGCATTAAAGGACTGCTACCAGGTGTATAATTACTACATTTCGGCATGGTCGACATAAATTATGTTTAGGTACTTGTATCTGTTATTTTCAATATATCATCTAAAATTTAAATTATATCTTTAAAATAAGTTACCCTAAATTCGACAGATATCCATCTTCCAATCTTCGTTATGTCATTATTTTTGTCATGAAGCTTTTCCAATAAAGGGCATAGCAGCCCATCTCGTCCCAGAATCAACTGACTCGTCCCGACGTAATTTTCAGTGCGTTAATGCAATAGTGCAACTCGTCCCCACTTAATTCTCGGCGCGTTAATCCTATAGCCCAACTCGTCTCGGAGGTGTAAGAAGAAGTGAAACCAGTTAAAAACAAAATATTTCCTCCCACTTTGTGTAGACATGGGTCTACGCAACAATTTTGCAGGTTGATGTGGTTAAAAATTTTGTTTTTCATGAGTAAAATAGTGTCCAGTTTATAAAAATATGCCATCAAATAATGAAATTATTAAAAATAAAGAAATGTCGCATGCTTAAAAGCAAACAAGGTCTGATTTTAACTGTAATTGTGCGACATAATCCGTACAAACTGTAGGTGTGAGTATTCATCATTCTTATACTTGACCAGATACTTATATAAAGCGAATGTTTAAAAGGATCATTTATGCTATTACGCTTAACATGGATATCTGATTGAAAGTCAAGTAGAGTTTTTATAAAAGTCGCTATGCAAGGATGTGGAGAGCAGAAAGCATTGACAAGGTGTTACTGAAAGGATTCACATGCATTTGTAGTTTTGGTCAACGCAGTAGAAAAATCAGCCCATATTGTCGGTGGGAATGAAGAAACGGAAATAAATAAGTGTTCGTCACATAGTCTTTTACTTCGCTGATTCAAGATTTCACTCAGTTGCGACATGTTGAGTTGAGTAGGTACTGATAGAGGAAATACAGAAACGTATGAGAATTGAAATTGGAAACATATTTCAGCCGAGGACGAGAAGGGTTCCTGGATTAACGAAACATATTTCAGCCGGGGACGAGAGGGGTTCCTGGAATAACGAAACATATTTCAGCCGGGGACGAGAGGGGTTCCTGGATTAACGAAACATATTTCAGCCGGGGACGAGAGGGGTTCCTGGATTAAAGAAACATATTTCAGCCGGGGACGAGATGGGTTCCTGGATTAAAGAAACATATTTCAGCCGGGGACGAGAGGGGTTCCTGGATTAAAGAAACATATTTCAGCCGGGGACGAGAGGGGTTCCTGGATTAAAGAAACATATTTCAGCCGGAGACGAGAGGGGTTCCTGGATTAAAGAAACATATTTCAGCCGGGGACGAGAGGGGTTCCTGGATTAACGAAACATATTTCAGCCGGGGATGAGAGGGGTTCCTGGATTAACGAAACATATTTCAGCCGGGGACGAGAGGGGTTCCTGGATTAAAGAAACATATTTCAGCCGGGGACGAGAGGGGTTCCTGGATTAACGAAACATATTTCAGCCGGGGACGAGAGGGGTTCCTGGATTAACGAAACATATTTCAGCCGGGGACGAGACGGGTTCCTGGATTAAGGAAACATATTTCAGCCGGGGACGAGAGGGGTTCCAGGATTAACGAAACATATTTCAGCCGGGGACGAGAGGGGTTCCTGGATTAAAAAAACATATTTCAGCCGGGGACGAGAGGGGTTCCTGGATTAACGAAACATATTTCAGCCGGGGCGAGAGGGGTTCCTGGATTAAAGAAACATATTTCAGCCGGGGACGAGAGGGGTTCCTGGATTAAAGAAACATATTTCAGCCGGGGACGAGAGGGGTTCATGGATTAACGAAACATATACAAGCCGGGGACGAGAGGGGTTCCTGGATTAACGAAACATATACAAGCCGGGGACGAGAGGGGTTCCTGGATTAACGAAACATATTTCAGCCGGGGATAAGAGGGGTTCCTGTATTAAAGAAACATATTTCAGCCGGGGACGAGAGGGGTTCCTGGATTAAAGAAACATATTTCAGCCGGGGACGAGAGGGGTTCCTGGATTGACGAAACATATTTCAGCCGGGGACGAGAGGGGTTCCTGGATTAACGAAACATATTTCAGCCGGGGACGAGACGGGTTCCTGGATTAAGGAAACATATTTCAGCCGGGGACGAGAGGGGTTCCAGGATTAACGAAACATATTTCAGCCGGGGACGAGAGGGGTTCCTGGATTAAAAAAACATATTTCAGCCGGGGACGAGAGGGGTTCCTGGATTAACGAAACATATTTCAGCCGGGGCGAGAGGGGTTCCTGGATTAAAGAAACATATTTCAGCCGGGGACGAGAGGGGTTCCTGGATTAAAGAAACATATTTCAGCCGGGGACGAGAGGGGTTCCTGGATTAACGAAACATATACAAGCCGAAGACGAGAGGGGTTCCTGGATTAACGAAACATATACAAGCCGGGGACGAGAGGGGTTCCTGGATTAACGAAATATATTTCAGCCGGGGATAAGAGGGGTTCCTGTATTAAAGAAACATATTTCAGCCGGGGACGAGAGGGGTTCCTGGATTAACGAAACATATTTCAGCCGGGGACGAGAGGGGTTCCTGGATTAACGAAACATATTTCAGCCGGGGACGAGACGGGTTCCTGGATTAACGAAACATATTTCAGCCGGGGACAAGAGGGGTTCCTGGATTAACGAAGCACATTTCAGCCGGGGACGAGAGGGGTTCCTGGATTAACGAAGCACATTTCAGCCGGGGACGAGAGAGGTTCCTGGATTAACGAAGCACATTTTAGCCGGGGACGAGATGGATTCCTGGATTAACGAAGCACATTTCAGCCAGGGACGAGAGGGGTTCCTGGATTAACGAAGCACATTTCAGCCGGGGACGAGAGGGATTCCTGGATTAACGAAACATATTTCAGCCGGGGACGAGAGGGGTTCCAGGATTAACGAAAAATATTTCAGCTGAGGACGAGAGGGGTTCCTGGATTAACGAAACATATTTCGGCCAAGGACGAGAGGGGTTCCAGGATTAACGAAAAATATTTCAGCTGGGGACGAGAGGAGTTCCTGGATTAATGAAACATATTTCGGCCGGGGACGAGAGGGATTCCTGGATTAATGAAACATATTTCAGCAGGGGACGAGAGGGGTTCCTGGATTAACGAAACATATTTAAGCCGGGGACGAGAGGGGTACCTGGATTAACGAAACATATTTAAGCCGAGGAGGAGAGGGGTTCCTGGATTAACGAAACACATTTCAGCCGGGGACGAGAGGGGTTCCTGGATTAACGAAACACATTTAAGCCGAGGACGAGAGGGGTTCTGGATTAACGAAACATATTTCAGCCGGGGACGAGACGGGTTCCAGGATTAACGAAACATATTTCAGCCGGGGACGAGACGTGTTCCTGGAATAACGAAACATATTTAAGCCGGAGACGAGACGGGTTCCTGGATTAACGAAACATATTTAAGCCGGCGACGAGAGGGGTTTCTGGATTAACGAAACATATTTCAGCCGGGGACGAGACGGGTTCCTGGATTAACGACACATAGCTAGGCCGGGGACGAGACGGGTTCATGGATTAACGAGATATAGCTCAGCTGGGGACGAGACGGGTTCCTGGATTAACGAAACATAGCTCAGCCGGGGACGAGAGGGGTTCATGGATTAACGAAACATATTTCAGCCGGGGACGAGACGGGTTCCTAGATTAACGAAACATATTTCAGCCGGGGACGAGAGGGGTTCCTGGATTAAAGAAACATATTTCAGCCGGGGACGAGAGGGGTTCCTGGATTAAAGAAACATATTTCAGCCGGGGACGAGAGGGGTTCCTGGATTAAAGAAACATATTTCAGCCGGGGACGAGAGGGGTTCCTGGATTAACGAAACATATACAAGCCGGGGACGAGAGGGGTTCCTGGATTAACGAAACATATACAAGCCGGGGACGAGAGGGGTTCCTGGATTAACGAAATATATTTCAGCCGGGGACAAGAGGGGTTCCTGGATTAAAGAAACATATTTCAGCCGGGGACGAGAGGGGTTCCTGGATTAACGAAACATATTTCAGCCGGGGACGAGAGGGGTTCCTGGATTAACGAAACATATTTCAGCCGGGGACGAGAGGGGTTCCTGGATTAACGAAACATATTTCAGCCGGGGACAAGAGGGGTTCCTGGATTAACGAAGCACATTTCAGCCGGGGACGAGAGGGGTTCCTGGATTAACGAAGCACATTTCAGCCGGGGACGAGAGGGGTTCCTGGATTAACGAAGCACATTTCAGCCGGGGACGAGATGGATTCCTGGATTAACGAAGCACATTTCAGCCGGGGACGAGAGGGATTCCTGGATTAACGAAACATATTTCAGCCTGGGACGAGAGGGGTTCCAGGATTAACGAAAAATATTTCAGCTGGGGACGAGAGGGGTTCCTGGATTAAAGAAATATATTTCGGCCAGGGACGAGAGGGGTTCCAGGATTAACGAAAAATATTTCAGCTGGGGACGAGAGGGGTTCCTGGATTAACGTAAGATATTTCGGCCGGGGACGAGAGGGGTTCCAGGATTAACGAAAAATATTTCAGCTGGGGACGAGAGGGATTCCTGGATTAATGAAACATATTTCAGCCGGGGACGAGAGGGGTTCCTGGATTAATGAAACATATTTCAGCCGGGGACGAGAGGGGTTCCTGGATTAACGAAACATATGTAAGCCGGGGACGAGAGGGGTACCTGGATTAACGAAACTTATTTAAGCCGGGGACGAGAGGGGTTCCTGGATTAACGAAACACATTTCAGCCGGGGACGAGAGGGGTTCCTGGATTAACGAAACACATTTAAGCCGAGGACGAGAGGGTTTCTGGATTAACGAAACATATTTCAGCCGGGGACGAGAGGGGTTCCAGGATTAACGAAACATATTTCAGCCGGGGACGAGACGTGTTCCTGGATTAACGAAACATATTTAACCCGGAGACGAGAAGGGTTCCTGGATTAACGAAACATATTTAAGCCGGGGACGAGAGGGGTTCCTGGATTAACGAAACATATTTCAGCCGGGGACGAGAGGGGTTCCTGGATTAACGAAACATATTTCAGCCGGGGACGAGACGGGTTCCTGGATTAACGACACATAGCTCGGCCGGGGACGAGACGGGTTCATGGATTAACGAGACATAGCTCAGCTGGGGACGAGACGGGTTCCTGGATTAACGAAACATATTTCAGCCGGGGACGAGAGGGTTTTCCTGGATTAACGAAACATATTTCAGCCGGGGACGAGACGGGTTCATGGATTAACGAAACATATTTCAGCCGGGGACGCGACGGGTTCATGGATTAACGAAATATATTTCAGCCGGGGACGAGAGGGGTTCCTGGATTAACGAAACATATTTCAGCCGGGGTCGAGAGGGGTTCCTGGATTAACGAAACATATTTCAGCCGGGGACGAGAGGGGTTCCTGGATTAACGAAACATATTTCAGCCGGGGACGAGAGGGGTTCCTGGATTAACGAAACATATTTCAGCCGGGGACGAGAGGGGTTCCTGGATTAACGAAACATAGCTCAGCCGGGGACGAGATGGGTTCTTTATTTACAGGCCGGGGAGGTGACGGGTTGTTTATTTACAGACCGGGGACGAGAGGCACTTCGGCGCCAATGAAATGTCATAGTTTCTAAAACGAAAACCCCGAAGTCACAATGGGATTATGAAAAGCTTCATAAATTGCTATCATTAAAGAATGATCAATGTGTGCATTGATATCTTGTAAAAAAACGCATATTTTTTTCTATGAATTCGACAAGAGATGTGTCATCACTGAGGTAATACATCTTTCAGATATCATTGGATAAGAGACAATAGACCTGTGACTAATACTAGAGAACCATGTGCAACGAAATTAAACATATCAAAAATGAAAACTTCCTACACAATATTCTAAAATACTTTCTCTAGTAAGGACTGTTGAAATTTCTTTCACTTAGAAGATCAGTGTATTCGTATCATCGAGAGTCGATGAAACTAGAAAACAAAACACTCACGCAGTCCTGCTCTTCCTTCGCAATCCACATCCACCGGGTACTGGCAGGGATAGGCGAAGTACCGTGCCTTGGCGTTGAACAAGAGACCGTCGGGACAGACGATCTCCTCTGCCACACCGTCTTCGCACTGGATGTACGTGTCGCACTGCGTAGGGCTGGGGAACCGGCCATTCTTCTCTGGGCAAGACAGTCCGCCTCCGCTTCTCTGGCTCAACACTGGAAGCAAAACATTACGATTCAACTTAACATAATATCACAGTCTAGTATATGCAGTCACGAAGCTCAATACGTAGTAAGTATGCATCCATAAATAGTAGCTAACCACTAGGATCGCTACTATCGCCTCATTACAGACAATGCGAAATAGTACCTGCACATTCTATTATTCCTAGTAGCCTCACAACTCAAGCTTCGTGACTGTATATGCTAGACCAGCCGTGGCGAAAATGTAATCGTGCGCCGAGCCACTGTGTAACTGCAACGTGCATAGCACCTATGGAGGGAGGCGGACACCCGAAGGGGAAGTGAAGCAACTGTCTGACTTATTAACGGATTTTCATTTTCCTTACGTCAAGCACTTAAATGTAATTTCATGCAGTACAAGGCTACGAACTATTGTTTAGTACGTATAACGAAGAAAGAAATAAACTAGAAAACATAGGACACATTATCACAACCTAAAATTAACTGTCTTCAGAATGTCTCTGCGACAGAGTTTCAAAATCAGGAATTAGACTATGTCACTTACTGCCAGTCGTAGTTGATCACGAAGGTATTTGTCTGTCAGTCGTGATCTAAATTTGGGTTTTACTATTTTCATTGTTGAAAATATTTTTTTCACAAACGTAAGTTGTAGCGAACATGGCTTCAACAGAGCGAGCGAAAGAAGGAAGCTTCGGATATTTATTTTTTGGCAAAGATTTGAAAGTTTAACATTTGTCAAGTCCTTACATCTAGCTTTCATTTAACATCACATTGTAATGGCCGGTTTGTCCAAGTATTGTTAGAACACTTAACGACTGTTAAACCTTCAACAGTTTGTTAAATACAGTTTTTCCATTTGTTTAACACCAGTTTGGCTTAACAGGTTCTTAACCATTTGTTAACTTTAAATGTAGGATTTCAGGCCGTTAACTCATTTAACAAGCAGTTAAACATGACGGATAACACCACAGCTGTTCAGACAAAAGTTGTGAAAATAACATGTTATGTTTCTCTTTGAAGAATGTTTAGAGTAAGGGCCGGTTTCACCAAGCTTCAGTAAATCAGTTCAAATGAAACATTAACTAGTACTGAACATTAAAATATTTACACGAATACGTTTATAATATGTGCGCTGTCTCCGTAGTCTTCAAGCCCAGCAGCTATATGTGCCTCGTCGCGCTAACCGCGTCATGACTCTCAGGTGGAGCAGTCAGTAACGAGTTGGCATGCTATTCCAGGGGCCCGTGTTCGATTCTCGGCGGGAACAGTTTTTTTTATTAACGTAACTAATTTTTATACATGTTACCTTTCTTCATTTTTTTAATTTTCTGTAGTGGAACGAATTATTTCGCAACTATGGATCCACTAGGAGAATTTAAAGAACTCTTGGGAGATCAATTTTCTTCCCGAAATAAAACTAAGATAAACAAACAAATTAAAGAAAAATAAAAGAAATACACATGTGGATCTAATACATTGTCCACATGCCACCGGCGTCTATCACTGCCTGGCATTTTTGGGGCATTGAGTCCACCAGATCGCGGAAATAGTTCTGATCCTTAGCGAAATCTTCCCAGGTAGCCAGAACTTGATCCCAGAACTGATCTGGATTTTGAGGCGGGATGTCTCGATATTTTTCAATCCTCCTCTTTTTTCATGCTTTTTCGTGAACCGTCTTTGAACGTTTATGGCGGTGTGCGCGGGGTGATTATCTTGCTGGAAAATTAAATTTCCATCGGAAAGAAAACGATTATAAATTCCAAGAATCCAGCTCTTTCGCTTCTGTTTTAAAGCCAGTGCAAACATATCTTATCGCTAGCTATAATATAATTCTAATAAATGAAAGTTAATATACCAATAACTTTTGTTATGTTTCAAATACACATTATGTATTAATTTACTAATATTTCTTAGGTACCGGTATGTAGTTATAATAGGCTAATCACTTTCATGTCTTAAAATAAAACTCAGTTGTATGTTACCTAGTTGACTAGTTTCAGCTTTGTCTCAGCCGTTTTTATGATATTCTAACCTATGATCAGTTTCTTCTAAAATTTTGAGTACCGGTACCACGATCTTTGTGACGTAGTATCTTTTGTGAATTTTTGGTCATTCAAATTTTCAAAATGATCGGTTTTTAAATGGTTAACATTATCTCCATTTGACTCTTAATTTTCGAGCAGTTCCAGATATAACAATTCTGCATCGAAACGTTCCGCCATTTTATATTGCAACTAATGAATAATTAAAAATTTAAAGACGGAAATTTCTATCACTAAATTTAATGATAGTTTTACTGGTTCGTTAGGCTAAAGATGCTTGGTGAGATATAAAAATGATTTAATGAACCAGTAAATACATTAATGAATCATTAAAACCTTAATGAAGCTTTGTGAAACCGGCCATAAGACTGGTAATATATAATTTAAAAGATATTTTGGAATATTAATATACGGAAGATAATCTTTATAAGTCAACTGATTATCATACTGACGCTTATTTCGATGCTTAACTATTATCCGTTTAATATTGAGGAAATGTGCGATCTCAACGTGGCAAGAAATTGAAGTCAGATTTGAATATCCTACAAACAGAAATAGGCCACTTGTTCCAATTCACCAGCTACTATTAACTCTAGATTCTATGTTACTGGCTCTTCAACTATAGCCGATGTCAACAGTGCTTCAAAATACGCAGTGAGTGAATAATAAAATGTTTCAGCAGCAATTGCTTCTTTAGAACGAAATTACATATAATTTATACATGGACCTGAATTAGAGAATTTTATATGATACGGAATTCTCCTCGGGGTTTTGTGTACAGTTGACTACACACACATTCGTGTAATTATTGTCACCTAGTGATCATAATACTGAGATTTTTCTAAACAGAAATTCATATTTAGCATTATAAAATATAACCAGACTTATAATAATAATTATTATTCAATAGTAGTCAATGCAACTTTCATTTATCAACTCTCTGTACAGTATGAATCATGGCTACTGTAACAGGTTACGATTTTATACATGTTTCATGACTTACTCTACAGTACAGAATTTAAATAATAATATCAGCCAATAAGAAGTTGTCTTACATAAGCAAAATCATTACCAACTGCTGTTGAGTGGTTAGAATAGTATTAACGACAGTTAAAGTTAAGTGTTCGTTATTTTAAACAAAATTGTGTTGGAAAAATGGAAAACATCTTAACAAAACGTTAAAAATAAACCAGCTGTTAATTTAACATTTGTTAACCCAAAAAAACATTACTTGGAAAAACTGGCCATTAATCTGTGAGTTTAAATTGAAGATCTAACCGCATTATTCGTACATCTGCTGAAAAAGGATCAACATACAGAGATGATGATGATGATGACGATGACGATGACGATGACGATGACGATGACGATGATGATGATGATAATAATAATAACACTTAAGCTTTTAATGTTTCATGAGTAACATGTAGTATAATGCCGTTTTATGTTATACAACCGTTTTTTTCGTAATAGGCTACTTGTGAACAAATCATACATTTAATATTCTCATCATATTGGAAGCAAATAAATGCGTTCTCGCATCCTACTTGTAACTTTCGTTTTTGTAGAGGTACATGGTTTCGAGAGAGACATTGAGACGAGTCACATTTTCGCCACGGCTGTGCTAGACTGTGGTAATACAGAATGCAAGACTTAATAGCAGCAGGGCCTAGCAGCCTAGAATATATTGGCCACGATGTAGCCACAGCAATCCTCACTAACTGTGATTGTGAATTATGGAGAAATAATGGAATAATAGTAGAGAAAACTGCAGTACACGTTTCTGTCCACTTTAACTCCGATTTGGAACCGACGGAATTTGAGACTCCAGAAACATTTCAAGTGGATTATGTCAAACTGTCATATCTTAGAAATTCTAATTATTAGTGGATATATTGACAATATTGGAGTAAAAATATTACATTATAAGGCAGTATAACTTTGATATACGCGCAAGTAAAATAAAATTAGTGATATAAATACGTATTTCCATTAAATTAAAAAAGTAGGCAAAAAATATACCGGTAACTACTTCAAATTATGTGTGCGACTTGCAAAAGATATCAACCCTCATTATCATAAAATACAATCACTTTCCTTTGCACTGTACACTCCCCTATGCATGTGTCACAGAAATAAATTTGTGAGCCATAACTTTCACCATGTATCTCGAAGGAGAAAATCTTCTCCGACTTAAATACCCTGTAGGCTACATGTGTCTGCTTGAGCAACAACCGTAAGGGATTGTTAAGGTTAAATCAGTGAATCAAAGTGCCTTCTGATTGTTTTTATTTTAGAATCGTTTCATGATTATGAAACTTTGTGTAATGTAAGAGAAAGTAAAATTCTTTTTAAGCGCCGCCCTTGAAATGCTAGCATTGTATTTCAAGATCATATTTCTCTTCATTGTGTAGAGATAAAAAGAAGAGTCGGTGGTATCTTGCTTAGAAATTAATTTTAAAAGGCAAAGTGGCCTATTTTTCATCATGTTTTGCAAACAGATCCTAAGTTCTCTTGTTGGAGCCTAGCTGCGAATGATATATTATTAGGGAATAATAAACATTTTTAGAGCATCTTATTTCAAAAGGGAAGTAAGTCCGTGAGTTGCGTGTACTAGATTTATGACGCATGAAATAACTCTGCCCCCGATTGAGATGGCAGTAGAAAAAATTAATGATCACCTATTTCTTGTCCGACAAAGTTCTCTGGTTTCCTGACAGATGTCTGTTTTTGAGCCAACGTTTAGATTGATGCTAAGGAAGTATAGGTCATTCGTTGTCTCGTGAAACCTAACTGCGCGTCAGAGGAAGAAGAAAGTGGACTAAGAAGTTTTCCTTCCTCGCTACGCTTCCACTTGCAGCTCGTCTAGCTCACTTACCTCCACCATGAGGCTTCTACTATAAGCGACGGCGCACACATGCATTTGGTTTCACGGCGTAACTAATAAGCTACATGTCTGTAGACCATCTCCTGTAGCTACAGAGGTTTCTGGTGGTCAAAGTAGAAAATATTTGCTTCAAGACAGAGCTACTAGACAAAGGGTCTCCGCCGCCTTAGTAGTTTGGTTGGCGGAGCATTGGCTAACGATGACTGCAGACCTGAGTTTGAATCACAGTGAGTTGGAGTCGTATTTGTGGTGGACAGCCAAGAATACTGAGCGTTTTTCTCGGAGTTCTCTCATTTCCCTTCGTCATTTCACCGTCACTCTACATATCAATATTCACTATCATTTCAATAGTATTCACCTAAGACAGTGAGGCGAGTTGCAGTATTGTGACTGACATATAGAATACATCATTCTGAGGAGGAGTAGTACTGTTTCGATGAACTGAAAACCCTATCTACTCGGACTTAATTGGACCCTACATGATTGATGGCATCACATAACTGAGCCACTATAGCTACAATGAAAGCGTCCGTTCGGATTTTAACAACGTTACTAACTGAAAATTAGAAATGGCAAACGCTGAAAGTGCCACAATTATTTAATTTTAGACTTTCCATGGAAACCAATGAATGTGCAAAGGCAAATAACTTGAGAAAGGTTGAAAGTACCAGAAAGGTTTCCTTGTAGCTCAAAAGGCATCTCCTAGATGTAGCACCGTGGAGAACGGTGAATGTGCCAAGCGAATAACTAGAGAAAGGTTGAAAGTACCAGAAAGGTTTCCTTGTAGCTCAAAAGGCATCTCCTAGATGTAGCACCGTGGAGAACGGTGAATGTGCCAAGCGAATAACTAGAGAAAGGTTGAAAGTACCAGAAAGCGTTCCTTGTAGCTCAAAAGGCATCTGATAGATGTAGTAACACGAAGAACGCTGATGTGTCAAGGCGGATAACTTTGGAAAGGTTAGAAGTACCCGAAAGCTTTCCTTGTAGCTCAAAAGTCAACTGCCAGATGTAGCAACATGGAGAACGCTGATGTGCCAAGATAAGCCATTTCGAACTGAACTGTCACTCAAAGACAGAGATATAATAAAACATTTGTAAATGCTAAGTCAATATTTTTTATTACCTTGCTGAACAGGTCATCCTTATTACCTACGCACCTACCTCTACCTACAGGTCATTGATAACTGGCATTCCTGACATTGACCAAATTCTCAGCTCGTAGCAGAACTCAGCACCAATCATCGACTCCTTTTTAACTCGGGAAAGATCAGCTAGATCTACTCAACTAGACAGGAGGCTGAGTACAGGGTTGTTTCCGATCTTTGATAACGAATTTGAATGACATCATGTGCGTTAGGGGTCACACGACAGCTGAACTGTGGCGCGAGGTGACAGACCAGTAGTAAGTGAGCTCATAGAGTGCACGGCGATTCACAGCAGAAATTCCCAAGAAAATCCAACCATTTTGAGAGAAGTACATAACCACCCTTTCAGATGCCAAGTACAGTTAAGTGAAAATAAAAGAAGCCTGCAATAAACGAGGTTTCATTATCTCCAAGAAAGGCATCTTCTGTGTACTTAATAAGATTGGTAAAGCTCGAATGGAATTAATTTGTATCATCTTGTGGGGTGCGGCGACTTGTGACGGGAGTGGATTTCCTTGCTTTTTCCACTCTGGAATTAATCCCATTCGAGCTTTGCCAATCTTATTAAGTACACAGAAGATGCCTTTCTTGGAGATAATGAAACCACGTTTTTTGCAGACTGCTATGATTTTCACGTAACTGTACTTTGCATCGGAAAGAGTTGTTATGTACTTCTCCCAAAAAGGCTCTATTTTCTTGGGCATTGCTACTGTGATACACCGTGCACTCTGATTATGAAATCACTCACTACTGGTCTGTCACTTCTCGCCGCAATTCAGCTGTCGCATAGTGGTCTAAAATCCATATTTAGGAGGACATATGTAGAAAAATGACATGTAAAAAAAATGAAATTAAACCCTTAAATTATTTTTCCTATATAACTGAGTAACACTCAATTGATTATCTTAATCAGCGGAGGTGGCTGCATAGCGAGGTAAGAAGCCGGTAACATGCCACATTTCGGCACCCAGCATTCTTACTCAGCAAGCGCCACAAGTCTGCCGTTTTCTTCGTGCTGTAACTATGTTGTAAGTGGTCGATTCCATTCATATTTGGTACCAACATGTAAAGTAGTTCCTTGGGTGTGATTTCTGACGCACACAACGTCATTCAAATTCGTTATCAGAGATCGGAAACAACCCTGTAGACCTCGAGGCCGTCTAGAAGTTTGGAACGAGAAAAATCTTCCCGCCACCATACCGAGATCTTTTAGTCTGCAGTCAGTTGTTGTACTAATTAAACCTATAAGAAGCTAGTATGTAGCTTCAGTGAAATGGAAAATTGGGTACGGGCCCTCAAAATAATAAAAACATAAAATATAAGTATCATGCTACTACACTTACCACTTGAGCACTACATTGTCCCTTGTGCAGACACTTGTATTTCCCTATTTTGAATATGCTGACATTTTACTGACTGACCTCTCCAGCGACAACAAAACGAATTTGCGTGTACGTTTTGTAAGCAATGTTCGTAAATATGATCATATCACCCCTTCCCCTGGAAGCAATAGGTTGGCTTAAACTAGAGAAGAAAAGAAAAGAAATTTATATTCACTTCTCTTTCTCTTCGAAATCTTAAACTCTTCTATTCCTTCGTACCTGTCGTCTCTCTTCACTTACCTTTCTTCCCATCATAATCTGAACACACGCTCTCGTCATGAAACAATATTAACAATACCATCCAATTGCATCTCCTCATACTCATCCTCTTTCACAATAGCCCTGCCAAGACTCTGGAATTCGCTACCTGCTAGCATCAGGGACTGCCGAAATAAAATGGAATTCAAACGCAGAATTACCAGGCACTTGGTCAGTAATTGATTTCTTGTAAATAGTTTCCATAATCTATCACAAAATATTTCAATATCCAGTAACTTCATCATTATACAATTTTGTTATTCTAGGTTTAATTTGTAATTCAGTAAATATAAAATATTCTTTGTTTTTATATGACTATTACACTCTTACTACGTCATACTACTTTTGACCAATAAAACGGTACGAAAGGACGTATTTCGACCAATCATGGCTGCTTATCGCACAATTTTATCGCGTCCCTAGCATTTGTTTAATTTTATCGCGTTCCTAGCATTTGTTTAATTTTATCGCGTCCCTAGCATTTGTTTCTTTGTTTGCCAACATTTGAAACTGCGCTGATCTGGACGTCAAAAATATATATACAATTACAAACCACTCCAGTCGATGCACAGCAGTTTCAAATATGACTCGCATTGGCATTCAAGAACAAGAATTAATAAAAATCACTGATTATACCTATCCATTTTCTGAAATCCGATTTACAAATAAATGAAGAGCACCATTCGGAAATCCTGAATAGGTTGAATACACCATGTAGGCCTAAATCAACGAGTTCCATTTCTATTACGCACACGTCCAATATAACATCAATTGAACCACCAACCACATTCAAAATTGAAAATCGTACATTTAATAATTATTCCTTTTAAAATTATTCATTCTGAAATCCTGAATAAGTTGAATACACCATGTAGGCCTAAATCAACGAGTTCCACTTCTATTACGCACACGTCCAATATAACATCAATTGAACCACCAACCACATTCAAATTTGAAAATTGTACGTTCAATAATTATTCCTTTTAAAATTATTCACGTTTATTTTTTATGTCGTCGTCGTTAATTAAAACTTTTCTAACACTTGTGTATATTAGTTAGGTTATGTTATAGCTTCTGCTATATGATATTATGGATAGTCACGTATCAGAGATTGTTTAATATTAAGATTTATTGAAAATCATCTGTCAAGTGACGTTGATTACTGGGATTCGGATAATTGAAGTGGAATGCAACTGTCTTAATAAAAATGAAACTGAATCAACAAAGCTTTCTTGACTAGTAACCGTCTACAGAGTTCAATGAAGATTCCATAGTTGGCACAACTGTCATCTAGCGTAATGGTGCAATAATACATTTGAAGACAGGTTTATTTTCGTAAGTCAATTAATATTTTATTGTATTGGAGTACTTTGTTACTTATAATCTTTATATACTTTCTTCTAATCGTGTAATAGTCAATTAAATCCCACTCGAGTTTTGATTTTCTCTAGATAAATCAAAACCTCTCGTGAGATTACTGTTGATAAATTATCTAGCTTTCATTAGTCAGATAATCTTTTCGTACTTTGATTTTTATTATAATTGTACTGAATTCACAGTCTTTCTAAGTCAGAGACTGAATTTATTTTACTTACAGAACTGCTAAATTGTAATTGTAATTGTAAGTTTAATATTGTAATTTTATTTGTAATTGTAAATTTAATATTATTTGTAATTTTATTCTTCATATTATAGTTGTAATCCCCTGGTAGAGGGGCAGAGAAGGCCTGACGGCCTTATCTCTACCAGTTTAAATAAATAAATACTACTACTAAATACTACATTTCATTTTGAGGTTGTAACTACCTATATGTAACGCCCTATATTACAGAAGAAGAAAGATTGAGCCATAGGCATATAAAATGTTTATAACACAAACAAGTCAATTTGCATAAACGATGGAAGAAAGAAGAATGGTATGTACGTGTGAGAAGGACGAAAGCTCTGACACAAACAAGCACACAAGTGTGCTTACATATTACGTGACAAATGTAGGAAGAGGTAATTGTGTTGACCGTCTATATGTCATAATGTCACTACGAAAGTTACATGTAACCGAACAAACAATCGAGAGTGAAAGTTACGTCGGAATGTTAGTAGGCGCAGCTGCGAGACTTTGACAGACGCATCACGAGGGGGAAGGTAGCGGAGATAAAAAAGAGGGGAGAAGAAAAATAGACAGGAATACAAATAAACCTAAAAAATTAACAAAGAATTAAAAAAAAAAGATAAAATGAAAGTAAAAGGAAAGGAAAAATAAATTAACTGATTTATTAATTGTTCTCAGCCTCGACTCAGTAAATAGCATAACAGATTCTCATACTAGCGGTGCGTGGTTTGATTCCCGGCGAAAGCAATGGAAGTGATTTATCTTCCGATTACGTGTTGTGTGCTGTCTGCGCAATGATCTGTGCCATGCTGACCACGCAACCATGGAAACCTACAAAGTGTTGTTCCAAAGATATGCTCTATATTACACCGCATTGGATTGTAAGTCTGCTATTTATTTATTTATTTATTTATTTATTTATTTATTTATTTATTTATTTTGCTAACAATTGTAACATAAAATATAATATAAACAGATAAAACTTTAGCTCATCCCTGAAAGAGTAGAACTCGTGCTCAGGGGTGGATTCCTGAATTTAAATTAAGAAGTATATAATACAATTTGTCTTATGTCTACTACACAATAAGAATACAGTAGAACCTCTGTTATCAGTGGTAATGAAGGGGGTTGACTGAACGGTTAACCGAAAAATCGTATAATCCATACCATAAGTGAATAACACTGAACTTTCGTCATTTTCTACGTGGTCTTGTGATTAATACGCTTAGTAGTGAATCAGAACTTCATTAATTTAAGTTCGGTTGTCAACGACGTGTTTTAAGGGGTAAGAAAACTCCTTTTAAAGGCCGTCAGAGGAAAGATAGGATTAATAAAGGTCTCATGTTGTAGATTTACATACTGTATACACTTTATCCTTGATTTTTATTAAATCGAGCATAGTTGTAACATCAGTCTCCTATTGTGATGCGAGATGACCCACAATGTCTCTTTCCCCAAACCACTTAATTATTTGCAGTTTGTTCGATACTTAGCACAACACGTTTTCTTTTGACACTCATGGAATATATTTTATATAGAAGTTGTAGAGTTAGGCAACTTGAACGGTAGTACAAAACTGTGTAAATGTAAATGCTTGTAATTACACTCTCTAGAAAAAAATACCTATACTAATATAACGTACAATAGTATCTACTTATGTTTCTGTAGCAAAAAAAAAAAAAAGAGGAGCGAGAGAAAGACAGTCGGATAATCCGCCAATCGGTTAATAGGGTGACGGATAATCGGGGTTCTGCTGTATATAAGTTTAAATTTACAATTTTTCATTATTTATAAATCCATACATAACTTTTTAAATTTAATACTAGAACTATTAGATTGACAAGATTAGGATATTTAAATATAAATTTATTATATATTCTTGGGCATAAATTACTACTATGATTAAGTACTGTAGCAGTGTTGTATTTTGCTTCAAACAATCTTGAAGAATTCATACCTTTTGTTTCATAACTATGAGAACACAATTCAAAATTATTTATATTGTTATGTATGAATTTTATTAATACAATATAATAAATTTGCCTGATTTTAAAAACATTAAAGTCTAGAAACAATTTTTGAGATGAAAAATCAGTAGGTTTATGAAGACATACTTTAAGACACATTAATGCTATGAAGGAGCAAGTAAAACAGTACAAAAATAAATAAAAAAATTAAATGACTAAAGATAATTGAATGAAAATTAAATAAAAGAGAAATTGACGAATAAAATAAGGAAAGGTAAAAAGGGAATATGGAAGGAAGGGTGGATAAGAAAAGAAATAATGAATGAAAAGAAAGGAAGAATTTAAAAATAAAAGGACATACTTTTTCTTTCATTCATTCATACTTTTCTTCCCAAGGGCAGGTCTTTCACAGCAAACCCAGCCTTCTTCAATCTTTCCTACATTATGCCTTGTTCTTAGCCTCCGCTTACGATCCATATGTTGTCTATCAAATGATATCTTCTTCTGCCCCGAACTTTTCTCCCGTTCACCATTCCTTCCAGTGCATCTTTCAGTAGGCAGTTTCTTCTCATTCCCTTTTCCCTTCCTGATCAGTTTCAGCATTATTCTTTCTTCACCCACTCTTTTCAACACAGCTTCATTTCTTATTCTGTCTGTCTATTTCACACGCTCCATTCTTCTCCATATCTACATTTCAAAATGCTTCTATTCGCTTCTCTTCAATTCATCGTAATGTCCATGTTTCTGCTCGCATAATGGTATGCCCCACACAAAGCACTTAACTAGCCTCTTTCTTAGTTCTTTTTCTAGAGGTCCGCAGAAAATACTCCATCTATTAAAAGCTTCCTTTGCCATTGGTATCCTCCTTTTTGCTTTCTGACAACAGTTCATGTTACTATTTTTATTATAGTAGGCTACACACCAAGTTTTTCAAGGTGTCCAATTGTTGTACCACTTCATTTCGAATTCGCTTATTTACTTTCTTTATTTTTCTTTCGATAACATGATCTTCGTCTTGTTGGCATTTATCTTCATCCCATACTGCTCACAGCTATCATTTAGCTCCTATAGCATATCCCTTAGTATCATCTTCTCTTCTATTAACAACGCCATATCATCAGAAAATCTTATGCACTCTATTCTTATTCCTCCTACTATCACCTCTCTTCCATTAAAAGTTCTCAGACGCCCGTCGTTAATAAAGTCCTCAACTAACAGAGTCGTCACCTGCTCGTCGTTAACAAAATCCTCACCATCGTTAAAATAATTCTCACCCGTCATTAGAAAATTCTCACTAGACATTAAAAATTGCAGCACAACGTTAAAAACTGTCATTCATCGCTACAAAATTCTCACTCACAGATAAAAAAAACTCACTCATGCAAAAAATCTCAATCATATTTAAAAATCTCAATCATATTTTAAAAACTCCTCATATCCAAAAAATCTCAATTATATTTAAAAGATCTCCGTCATATCCAAAAAATCTCAATCATATCTAAAAAAAAACACTAATATTTTAGCAAATATCTATTTAGCTCTTAATTTCCAGGATTGTGATCCATACATTAATGTGTTAATTGCCGACGCTATAAAACTTTAAGAGTTCCGAAGTATGTTCTTTCCTTTGTTTGTTTTTATTGCTTCTTTCTTGCGTTCAAATTTAATCAAATCCTCCATAACATTAACATATCAGTCTTGTAAGATTTTTTTACTATCTCATGTATTTATTAACATTTACCGTTCTCCCACACTTTCATCTGCAGTTAATAAATTGTATTACAAAATGCATTCACAATCGCCCGTCTAAAGAAAGGTTCATCTCTACAAGGACGTTTCATCTTCTCACTAAATACGAAAAGGTTACGCTGCAATTTCCCTTAACGAGGAGTGGGATTGTCGCCAAGTATTGCAAGTTCTCGCAGAGTAAGGTAGGAATGTGGGGAAACTCCTTGCTTCGCCAATGAAATAATAGGGGCGTACCCTTCCTCGTTGCTTTTGGGCGCGTTCTTATCAAATGCAGGGTGTACAACATTTGACGACATACTTATCGGAGAACGTAAGGAACTTGCATAGCATAAACCCAATTCATAGTGCCTTCGTCAAATAATGCAAATTTTCAAGAAAAACAATATATTTTTAACAGTGCTTCACAAATTAATGAAAATGTATAATCGCTGGCATTAGGGTTTTATCCAAAAATGCACTAGAACGCGAATGTTGGTACCACTGCTGAAACCTTCTTTAAGGACAGGAAGAAATTACATCTGCCGATTTCTAATCTGGAGAGTATGTTGACTGGTGAATCACACAAATAGATTTGGAAACAATAAAGTGTTGTGTTTCAACCGTATAGGGATAGGCAGAGTTATTATGCAACAACAGCCAATTGTTTAGTCAGCTGTCCTGAGACAAGTTTGAACTTCACAAATGACACCAATAAGACATCACTCATGAGGCAACTAAGACAGGAGATAACGTGGTAGGACTAGTAACATATTACACTAACTAACATATTCCACCAATCAGATTGCAGGTGTATACAGACAGTTGTTCTACCCCTGACACATATCGTCAAGTGAGATGTACTGCCTGATAATTAAGGCCATGACATCGGTATATTTGTATTGGTTTCAGGTCGATTGAAGGTGAACACAAGACACCGGACATATGTCAAGTACAGGCAGCAGAAGCGAATTTGACACACGCCTAAGCAAGCATTTTCCGTCTTTTGTATAGTCTACGATTATTGCGTATTATAAAATCAAGACAATACAATCATTATACATAGGCCTAAGGGCAAAAGGAATCATACAGATGTTTGACGGAAACTATGCAGTTTCCATATGTTATCTCAAACTCTTCTCGGTGACCCAATTATTAAAAAACAGTGTGAATATATTTAATCTAATTTTGGATTTATCCCTTCTACAATCGAATGTCTCGAAAAGACTGGTGTGAAATTGGTCTAACAAATTTCGATAGTAAATAATATCATCTCAAAAGTGAATGTTCTGCAAGATGATATAAGCAAAAAGATGTTTGCGAAATTGAACACAGTAATAAAAAAAACAGGGTTTCAATTCATTATGCAAAATTGCAAGAGTTTTGTCAGATGACAAGTGCCATTGTTATCAACTTGATGCAGAAATGGATGATGTGAAATATTTTACATATACGCCCATGGTTTCAGCCGATGTTGAACGCAGTTTTTCTGCATAAAAGGTTATACTATCCGACACTCGGCGATCATTTTCATTTGAAACTTTGAAAATGAATGTTGTTGTTTATTGCAGCAGCAACCGAAATCAGGCGAACAACATGCAAGAAAAGTAAGATACGGAATAAATGTGATAAATAAATTAATGTAACAGTTAAATATAGGGAAAGTAAAATTATACGCCATATACGTTTTTGGCATTCTAAAACTATACTGCAAAACTGTAAATACTAAAAAAAATATATATATTTTCAGACTTACGTTTTACCACATTTATAACAATTTAAGTATGATTTTCAAAAATTATTCTCAACCTCAACAGCATTTTAGATCTTTCCGATATTAACCGTTATGCAGCTACAATGATTTTATTGTCTTGATTTTATAATACGCCATAATCGTATACAAAAACTCGGAACGTGCGTTCTTAGGCGTGTGTCAAATTCGCTTCCGCTGCATGTACTTGAAACACGTCGACTACATTCTGTCCGGCGTCCTGTGTTCACCTTCAATCTAATACAAATATACCGATGTCACGGCCCTACTGATAATAGATGTACACAGCCGGAAACAAAAAATGGGCCGAGTCTTGATAGCAGTCCTCCTGTATGTAGACAACAAGCTCGTAAAACTTTCCACTAGTAGCATACATCTAGGCGTTCTTCAGGTGGCCCAAATTTTTATTCTCCGTCTGTATATATCAGCCAGAATCTCAATCAGAAGTACAGCCATTTGCTGTTTCTAAATTGATAAGTTGATAACTCTGAGCGTAATTATTTAAATTACTAAAGACGAGCATTTGTTTGTTGAAAAAAGCACACTATAGCAGCTATAACCAACGCCATATATTTGTAGAGCGATCTTAATTCGATATCACTCCAATTGTCTTTGAGCACTCCTGGCTATAGCCCTATTTAAATCATACATACTTTCCACTTACTCAAAAGTTTCAAACAGAGAACTGCCTAATAGCGCTTACAACCGGTTTATATTCGACCGGGTAGAGAACATCCGTCAAGTTCGGGCAACCGACCGAATATTTGATTTTCAACCGATTACCCCTTATGTTTTGCAGATAGACAGAACACCAGGCGCACTTTATCATATATGAAACCGACATTTTCTGAGTACACAAACGGAGTAACAATTGAAGGAAATTTACTTTGTCTTATTAAAAAATGTGTTTGCTTGATATAGGTCTACAATTATTATTGACTGGACACTTTAATACAATAAAATTATTTCATAACTAATAGGTCTACACAAATGAACAAATGGACACCGGTAACAACAAAGGAAATAAGTGTAATGCAGACTATGAAATCTGGTGCGTAAAGAAATGCAATAATAAAATAAATTACAATTATTTAATAAAGAGAAGAGCAAATAAGTACATAGGCCTAAATTTTAAAATTCCTTTTCAGAATGAAAAGTTGTATTTTGTTCAGATCAAATATTTGCACGTTTAAAGGACAAAACTAAAATACTTTCAATCATATACTATCATAATACACTGCTTTCTTTTAAATTGACTGAGCATATTGGGAATTCAATCAATGACTTTCCCAAAACACGTTATGAAATGTGTCATGTAAAACAATTTTATCTCGAAAAGAAAAAAAAAAACGAACAAAATTGTGTTAAACCTTTTTGTTTGAAATAGCTCAAAGAATAACCCCCTGAAATTAATGGCATTATTCACGGTTCAGCATGTATACATTTAATTTGAAATACCTTTCATCCGGACACACATTACAATTAACCAAATATGAATAATAATAAATTATTACTACAGTAGAGTAATTCGACTGTAGAATCAGAATCTCCTAAATAACGTCTTCATAATGTGTGCATACGATTCATCTGCAATACTCGTAAATTTGACCATATAACACCTTCCCTGCAGTTACTTTCGTGGGTGCGTCTGAAGGAACGAAGAACAATACATTCACTGTCTCTTCTGTTTAGAATCATGCATACTTCTACTCCGAATTATCTGTTATCGCGCTTTCAGTTTCTTACAACTCTTCGAAACCGACATCAAGCACTTCTTTCTATCCCACATCATATAACGTCTTTATACTCATCTTCCTATACTGTAGAAATACCTCGCCTGGAATTCGTTACCTGATGATGTCAGGGACTGCCGGACTTTATCATAATTCAAAATTAAATTGGAAAATTTTGTCTTAGTTAATGTTTTTAGGTATTGCTAGAAGTATTGATTTGTGTTGTGTTTTTTTTTCTTTTTCTTTTTTAATCTAGATTAAAATTGCAAGTTCCTTGTTTATGTTAGTTAATTAGTTAGGATACAATTAATTATGATACTTAATCACTCATTCAAAGTTTGTGTGACTGCAACCTGTGTATATTTTTGTGTAGCTTTACTTTGTATATAGTGTTTTTTTCTGTTTATTTCTATTATTGTATTTGTATTCCTGGTGTTGTGGAAGAGAAGGCCTGATGGCCTTAACTACACCAGAATAAATAAATAAATAAATAAATAAATAAATAAATAAATCTTTAAAGTTAATCGTGAAGATTGTTCGGTCAATGAGTGCCAATCGAGTAGTATCCAATTTAAAAAGTTTTTGGCTAATCACCTAAGTTCATAGTAGAATACAAGTTGTGTACAGGCTCCATTAAATTACTGCGTTTCCCGTTAGCAAAATCCTGCTGTATGTGTGGAAAGATTCGACAAACAATAAAATTGTGTCTCCTGCGACGTACCTGAACGTTGAGTATTTATTTTCAACACATCCGTAAATATTGGCATTAAACATCACACTTTTTCATAGCAGTGTCCTGTCTTGTATTACAGGAAGCCAGACAACAGGTGCAGGCGGCAGCCGATCATGAAGCAACAAGTGTTGCGTCACCATTTATTGACTGTTCGTTGCGCAGCAGTAGCAAGAAAGGTCACTCCATGAGCTTCCCTCCCTCTGGAGCTGGACCGACGAGAGATATTCATTACTTACTGAGTGCGGAAAGGAAGAAACCGTTAAGAAATACAACATAATGTAATCACATCTTGCTGCTTAAGCCTCGTTCACACTCGAATTCAAGTCACTTGATTCGACGAACTTGAAAAGTGTGAACTGTGTTTCAAGTTGACTTGACGTGAAGTAACTGCTTGAATTCAAGTTTCAAATGAAGTTGAATCACTTTCTACTTTTTACTTGACTTACTAGAAAGGACAGTGATTCGGTTCAGATCACTTTTGTGCAGGAGGCTTTAGTTCGATGGGGTGAGGTTTCCAATAACTCTGATCCTCCGTCTTTTCCAGTGGTTCAAATGAATTGGGATGAAATACTAATCTCTCTTGTTAAGGAGTCCCATCAGTCATCTTTTTCTTCAGATACAGATCGTGCTCGTTTTTTGGCTCTCCAACAAAATGTTTCAGGATCTTGGCTTCATGCAATTCCTTCCCCTAACATCGGTACCCATATGGATCCCAGATCCTTTAAAGTTTCCGTGGCTTTACGCTTCGGTTGCAAAATCTGTCACATTCATAAATGTATCTGTGGCAATATTGTGGAGTCTTATGGCCACCATGCCTTAAGTTGTGTCATGAGTAAAGGGCGTCTCTCTCGTCATTCATCGCGCAATGACATCATTAAAAGAGCATTAACATCCTCAGGGGTTCCATCCACCTTAGAACCTTCCGGGATCAGCCGTTCAGACGGCAAGAGACCCGATGGTCTGACTCTAGTCCCGTGGTGTGTAGGCAAATCCTTAATTTGGGATTCCACATGTGTGGATACACTGGCGCCTTCTCACCTGTCTTCAACCTCTAAGACGCCAGGATCTGCAGCAGAAAGTGTCGCTGTCAGTAAACACCATAAATATAAACATCTTGCAGATAATTATATTTTTGTCCCTTTTGCGGTTGAAACGTTTGGATCATGGTGTAGTGAAGCCAAAGCTCTCATCTCCACCATAGGCAGAAGTTTAGTGCAGCTTTCTGGGGACCCTCGAAGCAGTCAATATCTACGTCGGCGCATTGGTATCGCCATTCAGCGCGGTAATCCTACAAGTATTCTTGCATCCTTCCCCGAGTCCTCTTATTTAGATGAAATTTTCTTCCTTTAATTATTCAATTTATTTGTATTTTATTATAGTTTACATGTCAACTTGAGAAGTGTGAACGTCACTTGATAACTTGAATTAAAGGAGCAAAGTGCGGGAATTTAAATTAACATCTAGATGTTTTAAGAGCGTTAAATTAACAGCTGATTGTTTTTCTGTCCTACTGAGAACGTAAAAGTAATAGGAAACAGTAGTAAGTAAAATAATTACCAAATATTGAGTTTTCACGAAGAACTGTGGATTATAGAAACTGCAAAGTATCGTGACAAAAACAAAGGACGCTGCCAAGGAAGGAAGAGTTCATTGAAGAATTGAACAGCAGAGATTTTAACGTGGACACAGATGAAATATGAAAGACAATTAAAAACCATTAAACTGTAGATATAGAAGAAGTGAGGAAGATAAGAGGAATTAAGAAGTTGCTTCAAGGGATAACATTTATCGACCGAAACTGGCATAGTCCAATGTGACTGATAGATTTTGGGGGGGGGGGGAACTGTAACAGCTTCAAGATAATCATTTTCAATTATGGTAAATCAGACCTGCTTATATTTTTATTACATTTACATTAAGAATGATTAAATCTGCTTGAAGATTTCACTTATTCTATTTGTAATGGTGAACGATATTTCCTCCCGCAGTTCAAAGAACCTAGCCAATATTTTGCCACGACTTAGCCACCGCACTTCACTATAATATGACAGATCGCCATACTCACTATTGCATTCGTCAAGAAATACTTTAAATTGATGATGAGCGAGATCTTTCGATCTAATTGCGCTGGTGTTCGCAACTACTTCCATAACACTTACTATTTTTAATTTGTTTCGCACATGAATTCTGTTGGTGTATAATGCAGTGAACAGAAAAAACTTCATGGGATGCATGAACGCTTTTCATTTCGTCCCTTAGAATCCATATTATATCCGTTTTACTTCCAACCAAGAAAGGAGTACCATTGGTTGCCAAGGATAAAAGTTTATTTCAAGGAAATCCAAAATAATTTCTACAACCTCTACATGAAAATATCGAAACCAGTAATAGTAGGCCTACCCTTTATGAGAGCAATATCTAAAGCTCTTTCTTAATATGAAGGTTTTCAATAACGCCTCCTACAAAAATCACCAGTTGGGAGGTATCACTAACATTAGTATTTTCATCTACTGCCAAAGAATAACATATTAAAGACTGACAAATAATTACTAGTTGTAGCCTACCTGAACGTCCTCGGCTAGACCTTGGATGGAACGCATCACGGTGGAAGAAAACAAACTGATAGATTCAAAGTACTACACTTGTGAGAAAAGTTCTTCAGCTGTTGCAATTAAACATTCTTTGGAAAGTTCTCAATCTTTGAAAGGTCTCAAAAGTCTTAAAAGTGAAATTTTATAACTAAGTCGCACAGTCGATTCACTAGCATTGTGATCTTAAACAGCTTGTAGCTCATTTTCATTCAATTGTTGAATTAATGCTGCATGCTCTTCACCTTCGTAACTACCATATTCGTTACTGTGAGTTGTATAATGTATCTGTAAGTTGTATATCTTCAGTTTGGCCTACGTTTTGAAGTATTTTCTGCGCCTCATATCTCTTGTTTGAATGGATGGCAAGAACCGCCTATGTTCACTACAACGCAACGTCGTCATAAACCGGTCCTCTGCCCGCTACACTAAGCACGATTCGGCCAAGCACTGCCCGCGCCCGCTCACATGCGAGTTGATCAATGATATAATGGGACCCGATGTCCAATGATATCACAATTATAGGTGACCCATTATGTGTGCGTGAAAAGCTAGTCGATTTTAATTGGTTTATTTAACAACTATATGTAACCTGATGTGATTATCTAGCTTCTAAGTGTAATGAAGGTCATTATTCCAGAGTCTAACGCCGAAAATTACCCAGCATTTCCTCGTAATTGGTTGACGGAAAACCCCGGATAAAACCTCAACCAGATAATTTTCCAAATCAGAATTTGAAACCAGTCCCGCTCGTTTAATGGTCAGACATGGTAACCATTACTCCATAGCGGTAAACAAAGGTTGAGAAGAGCTCTAGTTCCGTGGTGGTATCGTCTTTTCGATGCGCATTGATTGTTGTTTCAAGGAATCTTCCTGTTTACTACTTTCCAATTATTCCAAGTATAAGAGAAAGTATGCTGTTTAGAAATACTAATTATGATATTTCCACGGGAATACAGCTTCCAACATCCGTTATGCCGAAAATTACTTTTAGGTATATCGTCCGTATGTCCATCCATGTATAGCAGCGATTTTTTCTGAACAAATGAAAGGATATTAATTTCATAGTTCAGTATACGTATTTATGTATTCCTATATTTATCCTGGAATTTTATATACACTGAAAATTTGATGTTAGGGTTTTATAGTAAGGTATACGAATAACTTTGTAAAATTTATGTAATCTTGGCAGAGGCACTAAATAAACGAAGAGACTTCATTTTCCAGATGTAGGCTACTACTAGCACACATATTCGTTTCTTACCGAATATGGTATAACACCTAGGTACAGGACTGTCTTTCGGCATGTTTCTTAATGTTCAAAATTTCAATATAATATTTTACGTCGTTCCTTTACTTTTTTATTATTTTCAAGAATTTTAACTGGACAAATCTGGGAAATACACCTGCTAACACACTGATAACATTGAATTTCTACCAGCAAACTTTCCGTAAAAAAATGTTTCATCCAAAAATGGCTACAAAATGCTAAATTCTAACATTAGAAGTGGTATAAAAGAGTTTTCCATAGCGAATACCGAAAAAGAAAATATTTTTACGGCGTAACAATTATAAGGGAAGCTAGCCTAACCTAAACTAACCTAACCTGACTAAACCTAACCTAACCTAACCAGAGTTAACGCGAATAATAAGAAAGAAAATACTTTTACGACGTAACAATTATGATGGAAGATAAGATAACCTAAGTTAACGCAAATACTAAAAATGAAAATATTTTTACGATGTAACTATTATGATGGAAGCTAACCTAACCTAACCTAACCTAAGTTAACGGGAATACTAAAAATGAAAATCTTCTTACGATGTAACAATTATGATGGGAGCTAACGTAACCTAAGTTAACGCGAATATTAAAAAATAAAATATTTTTACGATGTAACAATTATGATGGAAGCTAACCTAAGCTAAGCTAAGTGTTCATATAAATGTAATATATAATTTTTTACGTCTCTTATCAAATCTATGAACACTGTATAATTGGCCCAACATGTGTGGTTTATCATTGAATATAACCTAACCTAAGTTAACGCGAATACTAGAAAAAAAAATATTTTTACGATGTAACAATTTATGATGGAAGCTAACCTAGCCTAAGTTAACGCGAATACTAAAAAATAAAATAGTTTTACTATGTAACAATTATAAGGAGAGCTAACTTAACCTATCATAACGTAAACAACCCAAGTTGGAAGTTTCAATATTGCGTGCTATCGAAAGCCATATAAAATACTAAATTTGATTTTTAAATTTCGAAATTTATTTTACTGGTCAGTTCCTAAATCTGCCATCTCTAGTCTTCATTATATCTTCTATAATTTTACACCTCTGGAGTATCAGCGCGTCTGGCCGCGAAATTAGGTGGCCCGGGTTCGATTCCCGGTTAGAGAAAGTTATCTGGTTGAGGTTTTTTTTCGGAGTTTTCTCTCAACCCAATATGAGCAAATGCTGAGTAACTTTCGGTTCTGGACCCCGACTCATTTCACAGGCATTATCACCTTCATCTCATTCAGACGCTAAATAACCTAAGATGTTGATAAAGCGTAATAAAATAACCTACTAAAATAAATAAAAAACAATTTTACATGCTTTTACACCAAAATCTGCTGCATCGATTTAGTGCAAAATCCCTTCTTTTATTTATTTATGACACATGAAACAGAAATGGATGTCACACCTTTTGTTTGAGACAGTAGGGCGTTATTCCTCACGTAACCATAACAACATTACAGGCCACGTTGCAGCAACTCAACACAGTCTCCAAAGCACTTTAAGACCTCTTTCAATTATGACGACAACCGTTTTAAACGCACCATGTTTGGCGAAGTGTTGTGTAATAATGAGGATGGCACTGATTGCTGTAGGCTCCTACGTTTTATTACTGGAGTAAATGACTCGTACTTATAAAAATGGAAAAAACATATTGTTGCAAAATAGCGGCCTCCTTCTGGAATCTCTCTAGTTGTGAAATTGGAACACACGCCGTATTTTAACGAGAGCTCATCAAAATCAACTTGCAGTCTTTTCACTTTCAGATTATTCAAGATACATATAGAAAAAGAAACTTGTAGACCACAGATGGGTAAGAGCCATCATGGCGCGCACTTGCACTCCCTAGCTTTCATGCCGTTCGAAACCTACACTATAGGTCATTCGTCATCTCGTGAAACCAAAAACTTGCGTGCGCCGGTACCGTAGCAAAAAGTAAGTTCCTTATGGTGGGAGTAACAGCGTATTCCGAATCTCACCGCTCCGGTGGCATCAATGACGTCACGTTGCAGCGAAATAAGGAACAAAATTGCTGGAAGGATCGATGCTGTCATGGCGACTGTACAAGTTGTTGTCTGTGCTACGCTAGCAAAATTTTGCGAAATTTTCGTACTCCCATCTCGCTCAAAGAAAAGATAGCATAAACAATTTATTTCTTGAACCAGTAGTAATAACTGGTCCGTTGACATGTTCACTCATAAGCCATTAACATATCGCTTTTACGTTGTGCTCATTACAAACAACACAGCAGAACTAAAGCAGAACACACCGCCATGACACAACAGTGCACGATGTTATTCGTCTGCTAATTCCCGCCCTATACAAGAATCAATCAGATTCACTGATGGCGACTGATGTAGACTGCCACCACCTCTGCAAGTTGATGGCACCGGTGCGACACCGGTGAAGCATCAATGACGTCATCGGTGGAATTCGGAACACCGTGATGCCATCGGATTGCTCACCGGTGAGATTCGGAATACGCTGTAAGTGAGATCGCTTGCAACAAATAGAAACGGAGCGAGGGAGAGAAGCTTCTCAGTCCACTTTCTGCTTCCCCTGACGCGCAGGTAGGTTTCACGAGATACTAAATGGCCTATAACAGCAAGAGTGAACAGTGCTGGATCGCCTAAGTCCGCGCAGGAGTCCTGTGTTTAACTCTGAGTGGGAGGAGAAATATTTTTGTGTGCCAGCAGACGGGTATGTCCATTGTATGTATGTATATATGTATGTATGTATGTATGTATGTATGCATGCATGTGTGTATGTGTATGTGTGTACGTATGTAAGTATGTACGTACGTATGTATGTATATATGTATGTATGTAAGTGAAGGGTACACGGGAAAAACGAACAACGTCACAATGCTGTTAAGGATGATGTCATTATCTAATTCACTGTATTACTGTAAACTTTAGTGTTATTTTTACCAAAAGTGGTAAAGGAGAATTAAAACCTCGTATACACTCATCATTTCCTTCATTTCAAGTAGAAACATCAATCAATTTTGCAGTAATATACTGAAATAGATCACTATCTGACCTGTAATGCAAATGTGACATCGTTCGTTTTTCCCGTGTACCCTTCAAGTATGTACGTATATGTACAGGCTGCTAATTAAGATTTCTGATGAGGGGGGATAGAATCCTAGATACAGAATACCATACATAAAATTATTATTATCGTCATTCGATACGGCTCAACGCTTGGTCGCACTGAGTTGCTTGTCTTGCACCTTGATCATAATAACAAAAAAAAAAATCTCTCCGCAGTGCATATGAAGAGAAGGCATATGTCACTGTTGATAGTGATTCGTCCGTCGGATGGGGACGTTAAGCCTGGCGGCCCCCTTGGTGCTATTCGACAGAGTAGGCTACGTGCCGGCACCGGGTTTCCCCTTGTCCCTTCCTCATCTTCATCGTCATCACTCATTCCAGACACTACACTTACACGAACACTTACACATACACTCACCCTAGTAAACGACATAACTCTCCACAGATAAGTACACATCATGCACAGTGTGACCCGCCGAAGTGGTGTACAACTAGAAAAATGGGTCACAGTTCTGCCATCTATCCGCAGTATGCGGAACCCGAATCACGCAAGTGAAGTGGGTAGGCATTGGATACACACATAATTATATCCGTGAACAGGCTTAGGATAAGTTGTGTAATTCCTAAGTTATTGATTGTTGTCAGCTTGGCGGTGATGATAATAGAGAAATATTTTCTTTGCTTACCTTGTACTTTATAAAGTACATATATTCGTATTAAAACAATTACATTTTGTGAGGGGGGGGGGAAGAAATTATCCCTGGCAGGGATGTTAATATGAATTTATGAGAGTGGGATAACTTTCCAAAAGTGGGAAATCCCCCTCATCCCCCTCGTTAATTCTTACCCTGTGGGCCCTACGCATCCATGCATGTGTGTATAAAGGAATTAGCCAATGACCATCTGTGTAACTGAAATGCAACCTGGTTGTTTGTTAACATTTTGTAGGTGTACATTTATATGACTAACCTATTAGTAAATACATAACACAAACTGTTTCAGATTTCGTGGTACGTGTTCTGTATTAGTGTATGTGAAAGTTAATGTAGGACAGAAAATTGCAAAATAGCGCAGTTCTGAGAAGTCCTTGGTCATCTCCCGGTTTCGAACATAAATAACTTTCTATATGGATAGGAACATAACACTTAATTTGCAAGTCCAATATTCAGTTTCTAATGACGTATAAGTTAATGCATCTAAATTTGTTCCAACAGGAACGGTTTGGTCTTGGTTTGTACCAGGAATACAGTCCTGGCCGTCAGTTATTTTGACTGAAAATTTCTGCTCACCTCCATATTATTGTATAAAAATCAGGGCCAGTATTCCAAAATCTGACGCAGCTGACAATTTCAAGAAGAGCCCTTGCTATATGTTATATATATAAAATACATGTCCACTGTAACTTTTTTATTTTAGTAGGTTATTTTACGACGCTTTATCAACATCTTAGATTATTTAGCATCTGAATGAGATGAAGGTGATAATTGATAATGCCGGTGAAATAAGTCCGGGGTCCAGCACTGATAGTTACCCAGCATTTACTCGTAATGGGTTGAGGGAAAACCCCGGAAAAAACCTCAAACAGGTCACTTGTCCCGACCGGAAATCGAACCCGGGCCACCTGGTTTCGCGGCCAGACGCGCTAACCATTACTCCACAGGTGTGGAATCCGCTGTAACCATCCATATGTTTTATTGAAGCGTATTATTCGACAATCATGTCTTGGACACGATTTTACATTAATTTTAATTGTACTCTGCACATCAACGCACATTTAAATGGAGTTTACTTTGTATGCAAGTTATATTTAGCTATTTCTACTCCGCCACCTTGATTATGTGGATAGCGTATGAGACTCCCAATCAAACAGTCCGTGGATCGATTACCGACGTAGGCACTGGAAGATACTTACAGTAGAACCCCGATTATCCGTCACCCTATTAACCGATTGTTGGATTATCAGCCTGTCATTCTCTCATTTTTTGTTGCAGAAAAAATATTAAGTACTGCACAATATATTAGTACGTATTTTTTTTATAGAGTGATAATATAATACAAGCCTTTGTTCTTACACACTATGACCTACTGTTCGAGCGACCTGTTTAATTTCTCTGCAGAATGTCTTCCAGAAGTGCCAAAAGAATACAATATGTTGCGCTAAGTATCGAAGAGAAGTGCATATAATTGAGTGGTTTCGGAAAAGAGGAACTGTGGCTCATCTCGCATCGGAATATGAGATTGGAGTTACAACTGTGTGGGATTTAATAAAAAACAAGGATAAAGTGTATAAATTAACTAATTCTATAACATGAGACCTATAGTTTTCCTATCTTTCCACAGAAATCCATCATAGGAAATTTCCTTGACCCTTAGAAACCCGTCATTGACATTCATTCATTCATTCATAGTGTTCTCTCGCTGCAAACCCAGCATTCTCCAGTCTTTCATATTTTCTGCCTTCCTCTTAGTTTTCGCATATGATCCACATATCTTAATGCCGTCTATTATTTGATATCTTCTTCTGCCCCGAAATCATCTCCCGTTCACCATCCCTTCGAGTGAATCCTTCAGTAGGCAGTTTCTTCTCAGTCAGTGACCCAGCCAATTCCTTTTTCTCTTCCTCATCAGTTTCAGCATTACTCTTTCTTCACTCACTCTTTCAAACAGAGTTATTATACTTAAAACTTCTGATCCACTACCTAATGTATTAAAACACATGACCACGGAGAAAATTTCGAAACTGCATTATGAAACACTTAATTCTTCTATGGTACGGATTATCAGATTTTTTCGATTAACCGTTCAGCTCACCCCCTTCATTACCACGGATAATAGAGGTTCTACTGTATCTCCCGCCCATGGGACTAGGTGTTTGTCGCTTGTCATATATTATCCTGTGTTGTCTCAGCGGTGGGTATGTGACGTACTGACCACACGACCAGGGAGGTCCGCAATCTGTTCCTGTCTAGTGTCGGTCATAAGTCGTAAGTAGAGTCCTGCATTTGGTTGCTTTGAATACCTCGATCATACTAGTTTCAAGCTGCGGTCCCTTCCCACACGCCCCTATAGCCTACTGTGTGTTTACATCTATTCATGTACCTGTGTCTGTAAGTCGGTGTAGGTCTAAAACAGGAATATTGTCGGACCATCAGATCTATGCCCCTTCAGCGCTGTCGTTCTTGGAAAAGTTAACGCCACTACTCACCCCATTCCACCCGTTTCTCTCCCACTACGTCAAACAGCAGGCCACAAACCTTGCCGAATAGGGATGTTGCTAAACTTCCGTCAAACAGTGTCATGTCTCTTGAATATTGCTTATAATACTGTAAGGTTAATTATTACTTATTCATAATTTAATTTAAGTAGTCTAATGACACTGATTGACTTACGAAAAATGCTATTATTTGCTTAATAATATTTCTTTCACCACTCCGTGCTACAGTATTCATGTTGAGTTGACAACACTGGACTGCAAGTGCAAATAAACTGTCCCGCTAGAAGGCTCAAAATTGTGAGTAGTGGGGGAGAGAAAGTGAGAGGGATAGAAAAGAGAGAAATATGAATACAGGGAGAGAAATGAATTGCCGAGGCTGAAAAGGAATTAAGGTTCAGTTCGCATATCTTACGGGGGCACAGATCCGATGGTCGGACTATAGTAGCCTAACAGTTTTCAGGAGCCAGTTCCTTTATTTTTGGGAGCCACCACTTTTTGCTCACAAATGCAATAAGAAAACCATTCGAGCTAAGATAAAGATACATTTACAGAAATATATTAAACAATATTAAATATCTATGCAATGCAAACATACGCTCTCAGGGACTCTCTGTGCTCGCCACTGAAGCTATGTAGTGACAATATCTTGAGATGCACAACACTGCATTTGTAATTTAGACAATCTACGAAGATTTGATATTCAGATCTCATAGACATGAAAATAGATAGATGCACATACGAACCTATGACAGAAACTTCACATATTTTGATATGTTATTTAACGAATCTACATCAATTGAGAGATTATCTAACGTTGGAATTTGAGATAGCAAGATGGTATTTTGATGAAATGAGAGCAAAGATTCGTTATGGATTACCCGACACTCGCCTCATAATTGGAGAAAACCTCGGAAAAAACGCCAACCAGATAATCATCCTAAGCGTGATTCGAATCTATGCCCAAGAGCAACCTCGGTTTACCTTCACACACAGTATAAAAAAGACAAAACATTACTTGCATAGCACAGGATATTATTACAGCATTTAATTTTAAAAACATTTCTGTCAAGAAGTTTACGATGAATAAATGCGTGTTTAATGTACACGTTCCTTATTGGGAAGTTTATATCCCTGAGAGACGGAAGCGCACTGCGTGCTGTATGTCGACAAGAAGTGCTGCGACGGACGACGTAGTACTATTAGGTGAATTGTGCAATGGGTTACTTCGTACACGGATAAATCGCTGCTTATATTAAAGTTGGTGTTATTACTACAATTTAAACAAATAAACTTTCGTTTTGTGAAGGTCGTTCCTCACACATACATCACTTGTTCCATGAAGATTCTGTGCCTGAGGCGCCTGCGTGAGCGGAATATCAAGCTGCCTCTTCTACGAATGAAAGAAAGTGAGAATGGAACACACGCTGCACGATGGATGACTGATCCGTGAATGTGTCCCCGTCTTGGCCGCGTTACAAGAGGTCGGAAAGAGTTCGAGAAAAGTCTGGATGTTCCGTACCTTTTGTTGTCTGAGTAACATCATCATCATCATCATCACTATCATCATCATCATCGACATAATCACAATCATCAATAAAACTACAATAATATTACTACCATGGGTGCTATCGTTACAATCAATCGCCATTCCTATGGTCACCCTCTTCGTCATCGTCAGAATCATAACTGTTTTCACTGTAAATTATCGCTCGACACTTATCATCACTGCAATAATTGTCGTTCCCTTCATTGATATCATTAAATTGACCATAATTGATATATCATTTTCGCTTCATTTTCCCACTTGCTGTAATTATCACCCTCATCATATTGCGGACGTCATCATTTTCATTGTCATTAATGTCATTAACAGTCATTGTCATTGTAATCATATTCGTAATCATTGGCATTATCGTCACTATGGACGTCATCACTTTCATTGTCATTAACTGTCCTTGTCATTGTGATCATAGTCATCACTGTCATTATTGTCATCATCAATATGATTATCGTCACTATGGACGTCATCACTTTCATTGTCATTAATAGTTATTGTCATTGTGATTATCGTTATCATCACTCTGATTGTTATTATCATCAATGTGATTATAGTCACTATGGACGTCATCACTTTCATTGTCATTAATGTCACTAAGTTATTATCATTGTGATTATCGTTATCGCTCTGATTATTGTCATCATCAATGTGATTATAGTCACTATGGACGTTAATACTTTCATTGTCATTAACAGTTATTGTCATTGTGATTATCGTTATCGCTCTGATTATTGTCATCATCAATATGATTATAGTCACTATGGACGTTAATACTTTCATTGTCATTAACAGTTATTGTCATTGTGATTATCGTTATCGCTCTGATTATTGTCATCATCAATATGATTATAGTCACTATGGACGTTAATACTTTCATTGCCATTAACAGTTATTGTCATTGTGATTATCGTTATCACTCTGATTATTGTCATCATCAATGTGATTATAGTCACTATGGACGTTAATACTTTCATTGCCATTAATGTCATTAACAGTTATTGTCATTGTGATTATCTTTATCGCTCTGATTATTGTCATCATCAATATGATTATAGTCACTATGGACGTTAATACTTTCATTGCCATTAACAGTTATTGTCATTGTGATTATCGTTATCACTCTGATTATTGTCATCATCAATGTGATTATAGTCACTATGGACGTTAATACTTTCATTGCCATTAACAGTTATTGTCATTGTGATTATCGTTATCACTCTGATTATTGTCATCATCAATGTGATTATAGTCACTATGGACGTTAATACTTTCATTGCCATTAATGTCATTAACAGTTATTGTCATTGTGATTATCTTTATCGCTCTGATTATTGTCATCATCAATATGATTATAGTCACTATGGACGTTAATACTTTCATTGCCATTAACAGTTATTGTCATTGTGATTATCGTTATCACTCTGATTATTGTCATCATCAATGTGATTATAGTCACTATGGACGTTAATACTTTCATTGTCATTAATGTCATTAACAGTTATTGTCATTGTGATTATCGTTATCGCTCTGATTATTGTCATCATCAATATGATTATAGTCACTATGGACGTTAATACTTTCATTGCCATTAACAGTTATTGTCATTGTGATTATCGTTATCACTCTGATTATTGTCATCATCAATGTGATTATAGTCACTATGGACGTTAATACTTTCATTGTCATTAACAGTTATTGTCATTGTGATTATCTTTATCGCTCTGATTATTGTCATCATCAATGTGATTATAGTCACTATGGACGTTAATACTTTCATTGCCATTAATGTCATTAACAGTTATTGTCATTGTGATTATCTTTATCGCTCTGATTATTGTCATCATCAATATGATTATAGTCACTATGGACGTTAATACTTTCATTGCCATTAACAGTTATTGTCATTGTGATTATCGTTATCACTCTGATTATTGTCATCATCAATGTGATTATAGTCACTATGGACGTTAATACTTTCATTGTCATTAATGTCATTAACAGTTATTGTCATTGTGATTATCGTTATCGCTCTGATTATTGTCATCATCAATATGATTATAGTCACTATGGACGTTAATACTTTCATTGCCATTAACAGTTATTGTCATTGTGATTATCGTTATCACTCTGATTATTGTCATCATCAATGTGATTATAGTCACTATGGACGTTAATACTTTCATTGCCATTAATGTCATTAACAGTTATTGTCATTGTGATTATCTTTATCGCTCTGATTATTGTCATCATCAATGTGATTATAGTCACTATGGACGTTAATACTTTCATTGCCATTAATGTCATTAACAGTTATTGTCATTGTGATTATCTTTATCGCTCTGATTATTGTCATCATCAATGTGATTATAGTCACTATGGACGTTAATACTTTCATTGCCATTAATGTCATTAACAGTTATTGTCATTGTGATTATCTTTATCGCTCTGATTATTGTCATCATCAATATGATTATAGTCACTATGGACGTTAATACTTTCATTGCCATTAACAGTTATTGTCATTGTGATTATCGTTATCACTCTGATTATTGTCATCATCAATGTGATTATAGTCACTATGGACGTTAATACTTTCATTGTCATTAACAGTTATTGTCATTGTGATTATCGTTATCGCTCTGATTATTGTCATCATCAATATGATTATAGTCACTATGGACGTTAATACTTTCATTGCCATTAACAGTTATTGGCATTGTGATTATCGTTATCACTCTGATTATTGTCATCATCAATGTGATTATAGTCACTATGGACGTTAATACTTTCATTGTCATTAACAGTTATTGTCATTGTGATTATCGTTATCGCTATGATTATTGTCATCATCAATATGATTATAGTCACTATGGACGTTAATACTTTCATTGCCATTAACAGTTATTGTCATTGTGATTATCGTTATCACTCTGATTATTGTCATCATCAATATGATTATAGTCACTATGGACGTTAATACTTTCATTGCCATTAATGTCATTAACAGTTATTGTCATTGTGATTGTCTTTATCGCTCTGATTATTGTCATCATCAATGTGATTATAGTCACTATGGACGTTAATACTTTCATTGCCATTAATGTCATTAACAGTTATTGTCATTATGATTGTCGTTATCATCACTCTGATTATTGTCATCATCAATTTTGATTATCGTTACTATGGACGTCATCACTTTCATTGTCATTAATGTTATGAACAATCATCATGTAGTTATAGTCATAATCATTGTAATTATCGTCATCTTCACTATTTACGTCATCGTCTATTTCTTAACTACCATCGTCTCAACATCTCTTATCCCCATTATTCTTATCATCACTATTATCGTCATCATTGTTGCGTTACTATTATAGTAATTATCATCGTCGACATTTTGTCATCGTCATCATTGCCGTCATCATCGTCACTGTCATCGTCGACAACTGTTATCGTCATCACCACTCTCATCGTCGTCATTACTGACATCATAACTTATTTCGCTGTCATTACTGTCATCATCATTACTGTCATAATGTCATCTACACTAATAATTACTGCAATCACTATCATTATAGTCCTTGTAAATGTCACTCTGATCATTATCATTATCCTATTACAGTTTTAAGTCTGAATTCATTTCCCTCTTTCAAAATCCTAATTTTTAACTTCAAGAGAATCTTGACCAAAAGTTTGTGAATGTTATATTCCCCACGTGTTTGTCATAGTTCGGTTTGCTTTCCCATTCCTAATTCACATTTGCTTTATCATAGCTGTCTCATCACATTTCCTCAGAATAGCTTCTTATTTTAAATTCATTTGTTCTCTTCACGGCCTCCTCTGTTGGCCGTTACATTCTACATAGAAAGTGCAATCAAAATGAATATTTCAGCCCAGATAATTAATTTGACGTAGAGAACTGAGAAAAATGAATGCAGGAAGTATCAGTAGTGATAAGTATGACTCTATATCACGGGGTCCTAGATTTCAATTCTAATTTAGAAACTGGATTTACGCTCCTATGATTAGAACTGTATTGAGGCTTTCTTGCTCTGTATCACAACATTTTGCGATGTTGGCACCATGATCAGGGGAGTCGAACTTTGTGTACCTGGTGTTGTTATGAAAACCAAATTGAAAGTAGATGTGAATGGATAAATAATTGCCAATCTTTAAGAGAAGAAAGAACAATAAAAAGGAGAGTAAAAGACACTCCCAACAAGGAAAGTAGATAATTGTCTTCCAGTTGAGATGAGGTGTGTCCTTTGCGTTCATGTCACTTTTAAGTTACCTCGCCGGGAGGCAAAAATGAGCTAACTCTTTTAATCTTTGCAGAGATATGACCTAAAGACGCTTTCAATAACGTGAATTGCTAAGACGATGCATTTACAAGGATTTACAGGAAAATATTTCTTCCGAAATTATTAGGTCTCTTTACTGTACTGTAAACGTCGGTTTTATATAATAGGTCTTAGTTATTATCACAAATCGCTTCCCTCTTTCTTCCTACTTTTTATAATTTACATCTTCCTTGGCTATTTTACTCGTCAGTGTTTGGAATTTTGACCTTTAAGGCAATTTTAACCTTGCACACGAAACAGAGAAATGGAGAAACTCGCCTGGCGTGGAGTTGGCACGCCATCTAACCTGTCATTTGTCTTAAATAAGACGGAATTCATTGGAACAAATATGGGATAATAGATAAGAAGACTAGAATATTTTTCTTACATTAACAAGTACAATTAATTATCCAGACGGATACAATATAACTTCGGGTTGTATTTAAGAAGTATTGATTTTCAATCAATTTTAAATAAAATAAATATTTTTATTAAGACAGTTGATCGGAATTCAAGAATAATGACGGAAAAGTCTACAGTTTCACCCTCACCAGCAATATCTTCCTCGTCGTCTTAAAGAATTATTGTGTTCTAAGTCAGCAGTGACCAAAGCCGGTGTCGTGATTACATCGTGTAACTGAAGTCAAGCAGTGATGGTATCATGTCGCTCTACAAATTCTGTCTCTACAAGCAGTAAGAGGTGGTTTCGTAAAGAATGAGATGGAGAACTTTCAGTTGTTCTGTCGGACAAATGTAATATGTTTACTATGCTCAACGGTTCAATTAAGAGTATACAAAACAGCAGGATATACTCTTTTAGACCGAAAAAGGAATGAAGAAATTTTAGAACAATTAGAAGTAGAGTCAGTAGAACAAAAAATCACCAGATACAAATTCAATTGGCTAGATCATGTAAGAAGAATGGAAAATTCAAGAATCCCAAAAATTATGATGCAATATAAACCTAGAGGACATCGTCGACCAGGAAGACCGTTAAGAAGACTGCTAGATGGGGCCGAAACAGGTCTACAGAGGCCTAATTCGTGAAGGATGATGATGATGATGATTATTATTATTATTATTATTATTACTGACCACTAAGTATGTGTTTCTATAATTCTTCTGTATGTGTATGAATATTGATTTTTAGATCTTCTCCCTAGAAGGATAAAATTATTAGGTTTTATCTCAATTCTAATCTTCTTAATCTTTAGATGGGGATAACTATTTATTAGTTATTCATTTAATAATAATATTGTAGAAAAACTGATTCAATATTATGTGCCAACGAACTGTTAAACACCAGGAATTGACATGTCTTAAATCATAGCCAGGAAGAGAAAGGATGACATAAATAAATGTAAGGAAGTCAGCTATCTAATGGGGTTTGAAATATCTCGTGCTCTAAAGCCCTTTAACAGAACAGAATTTCTCAAAACAGTAATGATTAAAATAGCTTAAATAACTTGTCCATAAGAAGTTTTTAATTTTGAAAAACTACGAATTTCTCGACCAAGTATCGAGAGAAGAATTTAGAAAATTCCTGATTATATTCAAGAGGAAGGTTAAAAAGAAGCAAGAAAAATCGTATATTATTCACTGGCTCTTGATGACAGCAGTGACATTACTGATACAGTAAAGCTAGAGATTTTTATCCGCGGGATTGATCAAGATGTTAGTACAGGAACCGCCACTGGTTGTAGTTTTCATGCCAAGTACCTTTCCTCCGTCTCCTTACTTCATAGGCTGTCTGTCGCATGTAATCACTTCAGCTCGAGTTTTGATCACCGCTGATCTAAGTCCACGAAGTTCATTTAGATTATGTAGAGATATTAAAGTAAAGCGTTCACATACAGTGGCATTTCCTAAGGGTGTAAAATTTATTGGCATGACACATTGACCTAACTGTTCGAAAGAGAAAATAAAAACAATACATGAAATATACAGCCAGCACTATTGAAGATTTTCTCCCATACAGTAGCTACTGTATATGATCTACACCAGTCTAAGACGTCACGCTCTGGATTATTGCGCGCTGATTCGAGTCCTCATGGAGAATTTTTTTCTCGTGTTATTTTGATTAGTGTGTAGGGCATATGTCCACTCAGCATCGTGATTTTAAGAGCTACATACAGCAAGTAGTAAAATTCGGTTTCTTGATCCAAGTATAACGCATGGATAGGATCATCGTGCTATCCCCCTACTGGTTTGCTGAGGCATGTGGAAGTGAGGTCAACAGTAGCGGCTGGTTGTCCAATGAAGGTTTTGGCAGCGAGAATTTTTCACGGTCGTAAAATAAATTAATATGTAAATGAAAAATATAGTCAAGTAAGTGAACAAATAGTGTTTAGGTATGCAGGATATGCAAAGGAATAAATAAATGCCTTCTGCTAGATACAAATACAGTGTACCCGGTTCGATTTCCGGCAGGAAAATTAAGATCTATCCGCCTTACTTATGAGACTGCATGCGTGTTTCTTGTCCTGACTTTGCTTTTTAGTCCTAATTGGTTATTTTACGATGATTTATCAACTGCTATGGTTATCAGCGTCTGAATGAGATGAAGATGATGCCAGCGAAATGTGTTCAGGGTCGAAAGTTACCCAGCAATTAATCTTAATGAGTTGAGGGAAAGCCCTGGGAGAAACCTCAACCAGGCAACCTGTCTCAATCAGGATTTGAACCCAGGCCCACTTGTTTCACTATCAGGCATGCTAACCGTTACTCCACAACAGTGGACCCTGCCTTTGTTACTTTACTTACGTATTGCTTAGGATGCGTGATTTAAGATGTGAATTCGGAGATACTGAATTAAAATTACAAACATTCTGAAAAGGTTTAATGTAATTTTGCTCGTTTTTGCTTCCTTTCCGAGATAAAATTGTTTTACTTTATATGAAACACTTCATAGCATGTTCTGTGAAAGCCATTGATTTAATTTCCAATATGCTCAGTCAATTTAAGAGAGAGCAGTGTATTATGGCAATAGTTCCTAAATGAGTGAAAGAATTTTAATTTCGTCCTTTAAATGTGCAGAAATTTCATCCGAACAAATGTAACGTTTCATTTTCAAAGGAATTTTAAAATGTTACATCCCCCTCTTTGTAATATAATTACGTAAAATATATACAGTATAATTGCGTCACAGTCCACATCTGTGGAGTAAGGATTAGCGCATCTGACCGCGAAGCCAGATGGTCCGGGTTCGAATCCAGGTTGAAGCAAGTTAACTGGTTGAGGTTTTTCCGGGAATTCCCTCAACCTAAAACGAACAAATCCTGGGTAACTTTCGGTGCTGGACCCCGGACTCATTTCACCGGCATTATCACATCATTCAGATGATAAATAACCTTAGATGTTGATAAAGCGCCGTAAAATAACCCAATAAATAAAATAATTGCTTTATAGAAGGAAAGATTTGCAAGTACGGCTTTTGTCGTATGACAGACCAAAATCGTTTTCCCGATGTAATAAATTTACTGTAAGTAAAATAAATCCTGGTTCATAAATACCGTAAATACAAGCAAAAGCAAAATTATATGTTCTGGTCCACAATTTCAAACTCTTATTAATATTATATGCATAGGCGGAGAGAGAACCGTTTCCTTGGGGGGGGGGGCAAAGCAAAACCATAGAATCCCCATATAACGGGGTTATGGGAGACATCATTTACCTCCTCCCCCGTTATAGCTTGACTGTGGTACAGTATATCGGAATATGATCATTTAATAAAGGTTATTTTCGGGAGGAATGTTTCTTACATCCATATCCGCGATGTTTCAAACCGAGTTGTATAGGACATGAACTATAGGTCTACTACAAATTCTGCGGTGCCTGGGAAAAGTGACATAAGTCCGTTTCCACAAACCTTTTTTGATAATTTATTGATAACTTACACTGGTTTATGTCGATTTGATTTTTTTCTGTATGAATTATTGCAATGGGAGAAATACTTATATCTCTTTTCCAAGCGAGCAGATGTTCCGTAAGTTGTCAATGAATTATCAAAAAAGATTTGTGGAAACTGACTTATGTCACTTTTTCCAGGCACTGCAGAATTATAATAGGGTATAACTTAAAATAAGCTTCCTTTTTTCTCTCTCTGTACAGAAACATATGCATACATCAATAAACTACGTAACAGTGCTAAGAGAAACTTTTTTATATGAAGTTTATCTTCCTGAAAATATTATATGAAATGTACATTCTAATTATTTTATTTAATCTCGTCTTTAAGTTTACACATTATACCGGGATCACATTTCTTTTTTCTGCATTGTTATGCAGTATGTTATTCATATTTCTCCAAGTAGCGGCCTGAACACCTGCAGACTTCTAACACATGAGTACAGGCTGTTACAAAATGAACATTATTCAATGCTTTCATTCCTCAAATGATGTATAGTAATTCTTATACATTCAGAAATTTAAAATAAATATTATAGTCCAGACACATGACCTGAAGGCATTTATTCATCAATTTAAGCACAGAAACTTAATCATAAACAAAAGCAAAATAGATCTTTTGAATTCGATATTTTCTAATGTTAATATAAAAGAACGTGTAATTAATGAATGGAATGATTACTGGATTCGCAACACAAAGGGAGTTTTAACTAGGGAATTACACTTCCTTACGATTTACGAAGAGTAAATTCTAAGTTAATGCAACCAAACTTTGTTCTTACTCAGTTCTTATCTGGACATGGCAAGTTTGGTAGCTGTTTCGAAAGATTCAAGATAGAAACAGAAGGTGGAAATATTTGTGCGTGTGATGACTCCCTGCAAACAGTCCAACATTTGTTATTTGAGTGTCACAAATTTGAACTCCAACGTCTTGAACTAGTTTGTCGATTAGACAGGTGCGACACCAAGTACTCCCCACCGATACAAGTGTTCCGAAATAAATGCTGTTATCAAAATTTCATGAGATATGTAAATCACAAAAGTTGTAATCTGAACGCATGATAAAATGTGTATATATCCACTGAATTATTTTTCTATAGTTTTTATATATTTTGCTATAAATATTTAAATTAACAGTTGATAGAAATAAATTAGGATAATAATTTAAAATAGATTCACGATAAATGTGTTGTATTAAATTTAAAAACTGCTTGTAACAACATTGTTTAACGGAAAACTGTGTAACGTCTTCAGAGATTTCAACCCACAGAAATTTAAACTACATTCTAGTGAATATTAGGATTAGTTATTAGCTTAGGTTATAATATAGTATACATTTCATGAAACTTGTTAATTGAAATATAAGATTGTATTTTAGTATTTAATTTCATCTCATTGCATTTCATTCATTCATGTGTATAAATTATAAAACTTTGTACAGATTTGATGAATTTATAGATTTGTAAAATTGTATTCATTTCATAATTGAAACGTAAGATTAATTCAACAGGAGACTTCATTAATCAATATCTTATTATTATTATTATTATTATTATTATTATTATTATTATTATTATTATTATTATTATTATTATTATTATTTATAACCCTAACATACCTATCTCAGGTAAAATAGGGCTCTCTGTAAAATTGGAGTATAATAAAAAATAGAAAAAAAAAAGGACAGACAAGTTTCGGGGTGCAGTGCCCCCCCCCCCATAACTCCGCCTATGGGTATATGCATACAGTAAACATTATGAAGGATTGTGGTAGTAAAGAGTGTAAACATGTTGATTACAAATCGTACAGATGCACACATGTCTGTGCATACATCTTATCCGTCAATGTACTGTACTGCGTATATCGTCAGCTATAGGCCTACATAAAGACTGTTGGAGTACACACAATGATCCAGTTGCAATTACTCGACACTGAAAAATAATGGATTTTCTTCGGACCTGTCGAAACCAGCAGAAATTACGCTACGTCAGGGGATGTAACGAGGAGATAGTAGACTAGGGAGGAGTCTGAAGCTGAGAAAAGGAAAAGAAAGTAAGAAGTCGTGAAGTTACGAGCGCAGCGATCGCAAATCGCTGACACATGCGGCAACTCACCCTGGGCGGCGAGGAGCACTGCGACGGCAGCGGTGACGGCGTGTAGCGTGGAGTGCGGCATGACTCTGGTCGTGTACTGCGGAGTCTGCCGAGCTCCACGCCGCGCCGCATCTTCACGTGGGCGGGGCCTGCCGTCTGCCCCATTGGCTGAAGCACCACCTCACCCGTATGTGTTGTTATTACGGACATTATCACATGGGGCGAATTTACAAAATTCGCTTCGTGTAGTGCAAGTAAAACTGATTATACTTTTACGTAGGGTCAAGTAAGGCTATTATAAAAAAAAAAAAAAAGAATCTTTTGCTGTAATGTTTCTATCAAAGCATATACAGGGACATCATTTTATTTTTACTTACATTTTTATTGTACTTGAGTTTTTGAATGTACTTCACTCCCACCCCCTCTACTAGTAAATTTCCAACCGTTCTTCACACAGAACCAAGGCCGCGTATGCAGTACTGAGTTAGTGAGTATAGTACGTTCCAGAAATATGTTCGCGTTTTCCAGTGACGAAAGAGCTTTCAATATTGAATCATATTTTCGCACAGGTACTGTCGTCCGTTTGCCTACGTCGCATCCCGGTTTCCCCCACCTGCTTCTCTTCGCCTCTCTATAAAGTCTAGTAGCTGGGCTGTCTTAGCTCCTTTCTGAAAACATTCATTTCTATTGGACGTCTACGTAATATTATACAACTGTTTAAAATAACTTACTGTCACGTGATCCCCCCCCCTTTCTACGACCCTGCTACAAAACCCCTTGAACGGACAGTAGATAGCATTTCTGAGTAATTTTATCTTTTCGAACCGGGCAGAAGTGAAGATTCAATTTACAGTACGTAAGGTACTCTTTTATGAAGTACAGAATTATTTCAACATGAGTTACTCGTACGAAGGAAGAAACTGGTAATTGGAATTAGGTACAATAGTCTATAGTGTGATAATATGCACATTAGAACTGAAGCCTGTATCGAAATGAACGGCCACCATTTTCAAAAATGTGTTTAAATATCCATATTATGATTATTTTTCAATTTAACTTCATTCTCTATATTGTACGCTAATGTGCTGTAACAGTACAATATACACTACATAATGAATACGTCCGAATGGATAGCTCAGTTCGTGAGTAAAAACACTAATTGTTAATACAGTACGTACTGTATTTTGATTAAACAAAAACCTAATGAAAATTATCAAACTCAAAATTGCGATATTTCCTAGTTTACATAAATGGATGAACTACTTTTCTTCCCTTTCACTTTTCGATAAGCGCTTCCCCAGGAAATAACTGGCGCGGGTTGGGGGTTCTAAACCAAAACAAAAGCTAATGCATTTTATGAGTTTATGACTTATTTCCGGTTTCTTATGGTTGTTGACATATTCGTTTGTACTTCTAATAAATAAACAGATATTGGTCCCCTTTATTCAGTAAATTTCATAAAAGTTCAGAATAAGGTCTACAATACACAATGAACAAACAAGGGTGTTGTTTTCAGTATTTAAAAGAAAAGTTTACTAGTTTGAGTGAAGGCAAATTAAAGGAGAGCATTAAATGTAATTATATGATTATTAATAATAATATTTCATTTCAATTATTTCATTATGCTTTATATTTTAATAATCAAGTAATAAATATTTGCTTGTTAAAGTTAAAATTACAAAAAATTACTGCTTACCTACAATAAACGCCAATAGTTTTTCTTTCCACATGCTTCCCAACATGGTTCGTGTGTTCTTTCCCCTGTATTTGTAATCATTTTATAATGTTTTGCTTCTTTTCCACCTTCTTTCTTTTCTACAGCGAAAAACTAGCATCCTCTCGTGTAGAAGCCATTATTCAATATTACAAACAAAAACACTACCAATTACAGGAAGTAATAAACACATTCTGAAAACTGCATTGTTGTGTATTTGAAAGCAATACTATATTGAAGTAATTTAAATAATCAATTAGAATGTAGCTAAAATTCGAATGAAAATAGCCCATGTCAATTTGACATGGGCAGTTTCGGTCGAAACCACGAATGACATGGGTTATTTTTATAGAACCACCAAATCTTTAACAAGCCCTCACGCTTGACATGGGCTAATTTTCATGCAAATGATGTATCCAGGAGGTAGAAGAAGTCTCCATCTATTGTATAACATGGAAATCTCATTTTCGAAAAAAAAAAAAAAGTGACATGGGCTGTTTTTATATAAAAAAACCTCATTTTCATCGGTCCACAAATTTACAAAGTTATGGCTGAATTTTTGTGAGAAAAAACTTCCCGTTACAGATAAAGGCATGGCACGCTCTCAAATATGTTTGCTTAAATTTCCTTGGAAATTCTAAGGCAGACAACTACATAGAACTTGTTGTGAAAACCATGTAAAGTTCATATGAGAAAATGAGGTGTAATATGTCTCTCAAAATACCACTTTTTACATTTTCATTTGGATTTATTTTCTCCTAACCTTGGATCTTTAAGCGACGAGCATGGGGAAAGATTTAATCAAGAAATATCTGAAAAAAAAAAGGAAAGGCGATATAAAGGAAGATCATCCAGCATGCTTGCAGACTATTGTTCGATCCTTGTAAAAGACAGTCCCAGGTCTAGTTATAAACAGAAGTCAACCAGAAAATTATTTTAAATTTAAGTTCAAATTCCGAGATTTTTCTCATTATACGCATGAAATATTTCATTCCTGAACAGTAATCCACTAATAATTGAGGGCTTTGCCGGAAGAAAGGCGGATAGACCTCTACGCCCTTCTTCGGGAAAACGGTATAAAATGCAGTGAATAATTCGCTAATTATAGTAGCGAAATTTTGTTTTGATTGTACTGTACATACCTGCGGGACAGGGCTGCGTGCGTGTATAACATTTTATTCAGGTGCGTTTTAAAATCTTAGATTGCATGTATCTCAATTCGCCATATTGACGTATATGCCCTTTTTCCGGCAAACCCCTCAATTATCGGTTTTATTTCTCACATATTTTTTTATATTTCTTGGAAATTATTTTTATTTCTACCAGAGAAATTATGAAATCAGATAATTAATCGGGGGAAAAAGGAAAGATGTTAATATAGGTATGCAAAATAAAAATATATATGCATTTAAAAGGGAAAATCCTCGAAATATGCATTTATGCAAAATAAAGTTGGCTTCATTTAAACGTAAAAATTATGGTCGGCAAAGATCCACTTTTGCTTTTTCAATATGCTAAACCAATAAAAACATGCTATTGCATGAAGTTCCGTGATCTAATTATAACAATGTAAGGCAGGAGAGTAAAAACATAAATTAGATTAGCATTTTTAAGATAGTAAACTGGAGGTTAAGTTTAATTTGTACTTTTGAACGTTGTTTAATTTATAGCAACCTCTTGATGAGTGAACATGCGGCCCCGAGTGGGCATAAGACCGGGAACACTAATATTAATTATTATAGTTGTTGCTAGTAACAACCGGCCGTCCTCGTCACGAATGTGATATATGGAATAGATTTGGTATTTGATTACACCAAGAAATGGACAGGTTATGAGTTATGTAACGAAGCCGTATGTTGGTCGGTGCTTCAAACATCGTCAACCAGTTCCGACGGTCCTTCAAAGGTGAAAGCTGATTTGTAAGAGTTTCCGTGAAATGTAAATTTATTTAATTCCGTCATTTTAAAATTACGTTATATATTTACATTACTTTGAATGATTATATCGTTTGAATAACAGTTTTCAATCTGTTATTTGACGATCTGAAAGATTTTCCAGTGTAGGTAAAATTGGTAATAGCAAGATGGTACTTTGTGATTGAGTTCGAGGATTCGACATTGAGTTATCTATCATTTGGTTTACAGTTGGAGAAACCTAAAAAAAACCTTCTTTTTAATGTAATTACCTTTGTGCATACAACACTGAAAGATGACCCCCTTGTGCACCCTGCACAACTCATAACGGTGATGCAATTCAGCCCATGTCCGTTTTAACATAAGAGTGATTTATTCAAAAGCTTGAATAATTTTTACTCTCAGATCATCAATGTTCCTGGGTTTCTGTGGATAGACAATGTCTTTAACAAAACCCCACACGAAGAAGTCAGGAGGGGTTAGATCTGGGGAGTTTGAGGGCCAAGCCAAGAGATAGCTCCTGCTCGTACTGGGTTTCGCCTGAGAACTCCTGCATGTCTTTTTATTTTTTTAACACAGAACCTGTTTCTACAAATGTTCGAAACCACAACATTATGGAATCGTATTTAGATACATTACGCATACCATACTCACGTCGAAATTCCCTTTGAACTCTTTTAACACTCTCGTATTTAGCATACCAAAGAACACATTGTGCCCGCTGTTGATTTGTAGTAGCCATTTTAATCATCTACGATTTTCATTTGTCCTTTCAGATGATGCATTGTTGATTGTCATATATGGAAACTCCCATCTTTTAATCATAATATAACCAGCAAGAAATTTTTCCTACTATCATTAGAGATTTATAATAATAAATTAATATTATTCATATCCAAACGGATCAGACTGTACATCCAATACTATATTTTGCGAATTTTAGTGCATATTTTTGTACATTTTAAGGACATAGTTCCATACATACTAAAGGACTTTCTAGAGCATGTACTTCCTATTTATTACTCATTTAAAAAAATCAAATAGTAATCATCATAATCATCATTCTGGCAAGTATTAGGCCGAGTGGCTTGTTACGGTCTTGTTTTCTGTCCATCTCTTTTGAGGTCTCCCAATGGATCTTTTTCCTCTCGGTCGATAATTTAAAATTGCCCTTGGAAGTCTGTTGTTGCTCATTCTATTGACGTCATTTTTTTCAGTTTTCTTGATTTCGCCAAATGTAGGTATTCCATCACTCGTTCAGTCTTGAGTTCCTCCATGATACTCTCATTCCGCTTGTGGTCAAATTTAGTGTAGCCTATCCCGCAGTCCTCCTCATGAATCTCATCTCACATGGTGTGATTCTGCTGATATAATGAGATCGTAAGGTCCATGCCTCACTACCATAAGAGAGAACTGGTCTTGCGAGAATATTATACAAGCGTAAACGGGTATATTTCTGAACAATTGCAGGCTTGAAAACACAATTGATTATGCTCATAGTTTTAATATATTGGTTGATTTTCTGGGATATATCGCTTTCAAATTGAAAAGATAGGTTGTATGCCAAGTAATTGAATTCATTCACCCTTTCTAGAATTTTGTTTTCTAAACATATTCTACTTTTAATTGGATCTTTGCCAGAAAATGCAGTAATTTTTGTTTTAACAGATGAAATTTCCATGTTGTATTGACCAGAAATTATATGAAGACTATGTGACGATTTTTTAAATCATTTTCTGAAGATGCTAGTAGCGCCAAAGAAAAATAAAATAATAATAATAATAATAATAATAATAATAATAATAATAATAATAATAATCAGTTGCTTGTCTATCCGAATGACGTGAATATGTTAGGAGAAAATCCACAAACGATTAGGGAAAACACGGGAATTTTACTTGAAGCAAGTAAAGAGATGGGTTTGCAAGTAAATCCCGCAAAGACAAAGTATATGATTATCTCTCGTAAACAGAATATTGTACGAAATGGAAATATAAAAATTGGAAATTTATCTTTTGAAGAGGTGGAGAAGTTAAAATGCCTGGAAGCAACAGTAAGAAATATAAATGATACTCGGGAGGCAATTAAACACAGAATAAATATGGGAAATGCCTGTTATTATTCGGTTGAGAGTCTTTTATCATCCAGTCTGCTGTCAAAAAATCTGAAAGTTAGAATTTATAAAACAGTTATATTACCGGTTGTTCTTTATGGTTGTGAAACTTGGACTCTCACTTTGAGAGAGGAACATAGGTTAAGGGTGTTTGAGAATAGAGTGCTTAGGAAAATATTTGGGGCTAAGTGGGATGAAGCTACAGGAGAATGGAGAAAGTTACACAACACAGAACTGCACGCATTGTATTCTTCACCTGACATAATTAAGAACATTAAATCCAGACGTTTGAGACATGTAGCACGTATGGGCGAATCCAGAAATGCATATAGAGTGTTATTTGTGAGGCCGGAGGGAAAAAGACCTTTGGGGAGGCCGGGACGTAGATGGGAGGATAATATTAAAATGGATTTGAGGGAGGTGGGATATGATGATAGAGACTGGATTGGTCTTGCTCAGGACAGGGACCTATGGCGGGCTTATGTGAGGGCGACAATGAACCTCCGCCAGTAAGAATAGTATAACAATAATAATAATAATAATAATAATAATCATCATCATCATCATCATAAAAGTTATTTTGTAACTGTCACATAGAGTTCGCCGAATTAGTCTATTTTCTTTGTAGACGGCACACTGTAGACTCAACGCTGATATAGTTGTTTCCGATGAAAGCATTTATACATTCCTTTAAGATGTGCAGCGGAGAATAATAATGTAATGACAATAATAATGTGTGTGTGTGAGGTGACGAACATTCTTAAAGATTGCTTGCTTTGCGGCTTGCATTCTGATAGTTTCCGTGAGGCGACGGTAGTGCTTTGTCATGGACGAGTAATAACTATCATTAAGAACAAAGAAACAGTTGAAACAAATACACACATTGAAGTAATTACTAACAGAACGCTGACCGCATGTAAGTCACGTAACAAATTATTTCTGTCAAGTACCAGATTATAAGTGAAGTGGTTAAAATGTTGAGAATGTAAAGATAAAGGTTGTTCTTAGAAGTAAACTATCATAAGGAAGAACAGAATTCATTCCTTTCGCTTTATTAGAGGAAATATGGTATTATGCATAAGAAAGTATGATGATGTAAAATTATGTACTACTATATTTATTAGGGATTGATAACTTATGAGCATTATCTGTATCTTTGTAGCGGAAATAGAAACCAATCCGGCATTTACTTTTTAAATAACTAAGGTACCTGGGGGTATTAAGGCCCAGCATGTTATAACGCCCACTACCTAGTTTTGCCATTAGTTATACTTTTGCAAAAGTGAGCAACAGCTCTTAACACCTATTTCTTCTTGCATTCGAGTGAGGCATAAAGAAATTAGAATCTCGTTCTTGAATAATTTCAAGGAAAAATTGTTCCGGAGCCGGGTATCGATCCCGGGACCCTTCGCTTAGCGTACGAACGCTCTACCGACTGAGCTACCCCAGGAACCACGAGCAGAGTATTGTGTGCACTCATAGTTGAGTTCTGGCGTCTTGTCAGCTCATTTGAGTTGCGTGGATACAAAGGAAAAATTGTGACGGTGTCGTGTATGGTTCCTGGGATAGCTCAGTCGGTAGAGCGTTCGCGCGCTAAGCGAAGGGTCCCGGGATCGATACCCGGCTCCGAAACAATTTTTCCTTGAAATTATTCAAACCTGTTTTACTGGGAGCTACTGCCTGAAAGTCAGATTTGCATAATCTCGTTCTTGTTTATAGCTGGCTGGTAGCAGCAAGTTATGTGTGATTATTTCTGCTTTCATTATAAAATTTTGCAAAATGTAAATTATGGCATTATACAAATACTATATCGGCCTGGGTAGCGCAGTCGATATAGAGCTGGTCTTCTGTGCTCGAGGTTGCAGGTTCGATCCCGGCTCAGGTTGATGGTATTTAAGTGTGCTTAAATGCGACAGGCTCATGTTAATAGATTTACTGGCATGCGAGACAAAATTCCGGCACACCGGCGACGCTGATATAACCTCGGGAGTTATGAGCGTCGTTAAATAAAACATAATTGATTTTTTTTACAAATATTGTCATAGAAAAAGAACGTCATACGCAAAACAACACACTCTTTCTCGCGCACAAGCCAAAACGTCCACGCTCTTAGAAAATGATAATGACTGGAGAGATGAAGGTGACGATGAGACAAATCACTTGCTGTGTTAAAAAAACTTTTATAGCAGAACTGGCATTCCTGCATAGATAGGCAGACGTGCGCTTGATTCCTAATTGAGCAATATAGCGGAGCTCGGTAACTTATCCTTGAAGCAAATACGGGGATTTGCCCGAGGCCAGAGAGTATCATCAACAATCCCAACGCGTAGCATTACACACTCCTGCGTGACGCAACAAGAGGATGTTCGGCCAGATTCTGGCAGGCCTAGCCCCACGCTGTCACCTGACGATTTTGCACGGAAGAAACCGGGTTTGATCCCTACATACCTCGACAGTTTTGCGTTGGATAAGCCAGATGTGGTACACTGGATTCCATTAATGCCGTCTCGTTCTTTAGTCGTAGGCCTACTCTCAACAAAACTAGATCTTCTAACCCATCCCTACCGTGCACGTCCGCCTTGACTCGTCTGGATTGTGTATTCCGGTTTTCAGTAGTGTTCATGCTAGAGTAGTACTGTCATCCTCTGAGAAGATTAGTGCTGAGAGGAATGCGGTTCCGACTAGTCTAGCGCGGTACTGGAGTGGGGGGAACAGTGACAGCGACAGTTTGGAAGGAAGTACAATCATACTGAAAACATTCGCCCAATTTCCGAGAGCAGTATGCCTGTTAGTTTTCTAACGTATTTTTGGCGATATAGAGATACAACCATTCGTACTTACGTGTTCAGAGAAGAAAAGTATTGTAGAAAATTTTATTTATTTATTTATTTATTTATTTATTTATTTATTTATTTAATATACTGGTCATCATTAATGATTTATGGTACTGGACATTTTTTCATGTTTTCTATATCTCGAATTTTCGATAAATCGAAGCATTTCAAGTTTCTGGAAGCAATTCGAGATACCTAAGTTCGACTGTATAGACAAAACTGTGAACGTGTGAAGGCTTAGTTTGTAAATAAATAGCTTCTCAAAATGATTTAAGGAACGAAGATTTTTAGCACTGAAATATTTATTAATATCTATCTACAAGGTGCTCCGTTTGCGTAAGGATAAAATAAAAACACCATAAAACATTTACTACTGAATTTTATATGTTGAAACTTTGTGCATACAACACTGAAAGATGGTAGATTCCTCAGAGCTCAACATGACCCTGCACATCTCATAACGCTGATGCAAATCAGCCCATATCTGTTGTAACATAAGAGGGGTGATTTGTTGTAAAGTTTGAGTAATTTTTACTCTCAGATCATCAATGTTCCTGGGTGTCTATGAATAGACAATGTCTTTAACAAAACCCCACACGAAGAAGTCAGGAGGGGTTAGATCTGGGGAGTTTGGGGGCCAAGCCAAGAGATAGCTGCTTCTCGTACTGGGTTTCACCTGCGACCTCCTGCATATTTTTTTTAACATAGAACCTGTTTCTACAAATGTTCGATACCACAACATTATGGAATCTTATTTAGGTACATAACGCACATCATACTCACGTCGAAATTCCCTTTGAACTCTTTTAACACTCTCAAATTTTAGCATACCAAAGAACACATTGTGCCCGCTGTTGATTTGTAATAGCCATTTTAATCATCTATGATTTTCATTTTTCCTTTCAGATTATGCATTGTTGATTGTCATATATGGAAACTCCCATCTTTTAATCATAATGTAACCGGCAAGAAATTTTTCCTACTATCATAATAGCTTTATAATAATACATTAATATAATCCTTACCCAAAAGGATCAGACTGTATTATCAGACAGCACATCTCACTTGATGATGTGTCAGAGGAAGAACAGTTTTATTGTTTGTATATGCATCTGAAGTCTGACTAATGTAATATGTAACTAGTGGGCGATGTATGCAATGGAAAGGGAAAGGAACTGGCCACCTTATCCCATTATTTCCTGGCCTAGTTTCCTCATAAGTAGTGCCCCCTTGGTATCATTTGTAAGGTTCAGATCTGTCTTCGGACAGTTGACTAACAACAACAACACCAATAATAATACGGATTCTAGCTGATATTTAAGAAAATGGGCCGTATTCATAGACATTCTTAGCGCGGGCTTCCGGTGGATCATCAGCGAACTATCGTTTTTCGTATTCATAAATCAGTGTTAGCGATATGGTATGATATGATATATGATATGATATATGATACGATATACGATATATGATATGATATGATATATGATACGATATACGATATATGATATGATATGATATATGATATGATATATGATATGATATATGATACGATATATGATATGATATATGATATGATATATGATATGATATATGATACGATATATGATACGATATACGATATATGATATGATATATGATATGATATGATATGATATATCATACGATATACGATATATGATATGATATGATATGATATGATATGATATGATATGATATATGATACGATATACGATATATATGATATGATATATGATATGATATGATATATGATACGATATACGATATATGATATGATATGATATGATATGATATGATATGATATGATATGATATGATATGATATATGATACGATATACGATATATATGATATGATATATGATATGATATGATATATGATACGATATACGATATATGATATGATATATGATATGATATGATATGATATGATATGATATATGATACGATATACGATATATGATATGATATGATATGATATATGATATGATATATGATACGATATACGATATATATGATATGATATATGATACGATATACGATATATGATATGATATATGATATGATATGATATGATATATGATATGATATACGATATATGATATGATATACGATATATGATATGATATATGATACGATATACGATATATATGATATGATATATGATATGAAATATGATATGATATGATATATGATACGATACACGATATACGATATATGATATGATATATGATATGATATGATGTGATATGAATCCCGTAATAGTAACCAATCGATAGCCGGGGCTAGTTTAGCACGCTCGTAGCACGGGCTAGCGAAATGTCTATGAATAGTAGGCTGTCTAATTTTTTTTTCGGTACAGACAAGAAGGGGCCGTCACTGACAAAGCGTTCAACCTGCAAGCTGCATTTAACTATTGAGAAGCTTTTTAACATTCTCTATACTTGGTAAACTAGAATAACGTTTACTTTGATTGCAGAATATAACATTTGTATCTCACAAAGCCCGCAAGAAAGCAACAACGCTTGTCGCATGGCGCACCACCGCCATTCACCCTCGTCGAGCGGCATATGAACCGTTACACACATCCACATCACGTATACGTTAGCATTCCCAGTAGGTTAAAAGGACAAGGCTGAGCGCATCACAGTCTCGTTGTGACTTTCGATTCCGCGGTGGACTCAAAGATTACGAGGACAGGACAGCCGGTTCCTCTCTGATTGCGTCACACAGCTGCAGCATCAGGTCCCACCGCATCAATGAATGGATAACTTAGTACATAGGATGCCAGATCGCACGGTCTTACAAACAAATGATGGCGGACAGATATTTTATAATCTTAGAAACAATTGATGGCGGACAGATATTTTATAATCTTAGAAACAATATATGGCGGACAGATATTTTATAATCTTAGAAACAATTTATGGCGGACGGATATTTTATAATCTTAGAAACAATTTATGCCGGACAGATATTTTATAATCTTACAAACAATTGATGGCGGACAGATATTTTATAATCTTACAAACAATTGATGGCGGACAGATATTTTATAATCTTACGAACAATTGATGGCGGACAGATATTTTATAATCTTACAAACAATTTATGGCGGACAGATATTTTATAATCTTAGAAACAATTTATGGCGGACGGATATTTTATAATCTTAGATACAATTTATGACGGACAAATATTGTATAATCTTAGAAACAATTGATGGCGGACAGATATTTTATAATCTTAGAAACAAATGATGGCGGACAGATATTTTATAATCTTAGAAACAATTGATGGCGGACAGATATTTTATAATCTTAGAAACAAATGATGGCGGACAGATATTTTATAATCTTAGAAACAAATGATGGCGGACAGATATTTTATAATCTTAGAAACAAATGATGGCGGACAGATATTTTACAAGTCCCAGAAAGGAGGCACTGTGTTAAATAACGTCCAACATTTTTATGACGATCACCTCCAAAATTGCATGTTAAACCAAAATTTGCTGTGTAATTTTACGAACTCATCTTTATATACGTATGCATCAGAGTTTATAATTCTGCCGTCACGTGCAGCTGGCCCAAACATTCGTAACTATACCTATACCATAGAAACTTCCAGAATTGCCTATCATGATGTACTAACATCCAATTGATTGACTTAATACTAGGCACACCCTTGTATAGAACACACTCACGGTCAATATGATCCTACATCAGCGGTGACCAAACTCGAGCTGCAGTGATTATATGTGACAGACAGCCTATGAAGTAAGGAGACTGAGGAAAGGTACTTGGCATGAAAACTACAACCAGTGGTGGTTCCTGTACTTACATCTTGATCAATCCCGCGGATAAAAATCTCAAGCTTTGCTGTATCAGTAATGTCACTGCCGTCATTAAGAGCCAGTGAATAATATACGATTTTTCTTCCTTCTTTTTTTTTAACCTTCCTCTTCAATATAATCAGGAATTTTCTAAATTCTTCTCTCTATACTTGGTCGAGAAATTTGTAGTTTTTCAAAATGAAAAACTTTTTATGAACAAGTTATTTAAGCTATTACAATCATTACTCTTTTGAGAAATTCTGTTCTATTAAAAGGCTTTAGAGCAAGAGATATTTCAAACCCCATTAGGTAGCCGACTTCCTTACATTTATTTATCTCATCTTTCTCTTCCTGGATATGATTTAAGATACGTCAATTTCTGGCGTTTAACGGTTCGTTGGCACATAATATTGAATCAGTTTTTCTACAATATTATTATTAAATGAATAACTAATAAATAAATACCCCCATCTAAATATTAAGAAGATTAAAATTGAGATAAAACATAATAATTTTATCCTTCTAGGGAGAAGATCTGAAAACATCATTATTCATGCACGTAGGCCCTACAGAAGAATTGTAGAAATACATACTTAATGGTCAATAATAATAATAATAATAATAATAATAATAATAATAATAATAATACATTATTCCGCGTGGCAATTAATGTTTCTATATACTCCTAATTGAACCATTGAGCAAAGTAATCATATTACATTTTATCCGACAGAACAACAAAAAAGTTCTCCTTCTCATTCTTTACGAAATCACCTTTTACTGCTTATAGAGACAGAGTTTGTAGAGTGACATGATACCGCTACTGCTTGCCTTCAGTACGTGACTGAAACACACGCGACGTAATCACAACACTCGCTTTGGTCACCGCTGTCCTACATCATTAAAACAAATGACAAACAGCGTATCCCCCTGCCATATAAATCCATTATCAAGCCATAGAAACAATTACGCAGTAAAGAGAAACACCGCAACATGAATTCCATAGTCTATGAAACTTATATAACATTATAAAACATGACATTTAGACTAAAATATCTCAAAAGAAAGACTTGAGCGAGAATTCTAAGTGCTTATACAGGGACATCATTTTATTTTTACTTCAATTTTTATTGTACCTGAGTTTTTAATGTACTTCACTCCCACCCCTTCTACTAATGAAGTTGAACCGTCCTCCACACAGATCCAAGACCGCATATACAGTCATAGTAGCCTTATGGTCATAGTAAACAGTACGTTCCAAAAATATGTTCACGTTTTCCAGTGACGAAAGAGCTTTCAATATTGAATCATTTTCGCACAGGTACTGTCGTCCATTTGCCTACGTCTAGCCCGGTTTCTCCCACCAGCTTTTATTCGCCAGCTACTGGCTGGGCTGTCTTAGCTCTTTTCTGAAAACATTGATTTCTGTTAGGAATTGGACGTCTACGTAATATTATACAACTGTTGAAAATAGCTTAAACTCGTTAAGTAATTAACTGTCACGTGATTTCCTCCCTTTCTATGACGCTGCGTCGTAACCATTTGGACGGACAGTAGATAGTATGTTTGGGTAATTTTATCTTTTCGGATCGGGCAGAAGTGAAGATTGAACTTACAGTACGTAAGGCACTCTTTTATAGAGTAGGTACAGAATTATTTCAACATGAGTTACTAGTACGAAGAACGAAACTGGTAATTGGGATTAGGTACAATAGTCTATAGTGCGATAATATGCACAAAAGGACTGAAGCCTGTATCGAAATAAACGGCCACCATTTTTAAAAAAATGTGTTTAAATATCCATATTATGATTATTTTTCAATTTAACTTCATTCTCTATATTGTACGCTAATGTGCTGTAGACAGTATAATATACACTGCATAATGAATACTCCACATGGATAGCTCAGTTCGTGAGTAAAAACATTGTTAATACTGTACTGTATTTTGATTAAACAAAAACCTAATGTAAACGATCAAACTTAAAAGCGCAATATTTCCTAGTTTACGTAAATGGATTAATTACTTTTCTTCCCTCCTATACCTCTTAAAGTGATTTGTTTGTATATTACGCCAGTATCATTGAACTCCAGTCGTGAAAGGGGGTAACAAACTGCGTTGATCCAGAGGTACAGGCAAGTTAATATTAAAAATGTTAGTAAAAATAAAATGATGCCCCTGTACTTAATACTGAATATAAAATACTAACCAAAAAATATAATTCAAATGGGCCACCCCGCTTTTATGGCTTAATGATGTCATTAATTATAACTTAGCCTGTCCGCTGTTAGTTTAGGCCCTAATGTAAACATCAACCACATGACAGTGACCGCAAGACATTCTTCTACTCACAGAGAAGTAGAGCACAGTCTAAATCGAAGTGCGAATGGAAAACAAACTTATTCGTCTGATGTGTAGGATGCAATAATTTGTTGTTTACATTAGGACCTATTCCAAGAATGGAGTTTAGAAGCAAATATTCACCTGGACTATTGTTCTATTTTCATTATCATTAATGATTCATGAATATAATCTACATTTTTAGGTAGATTTGTAAACTTACCACATCTATTAGTTTATTTTGGAGTAAATTTTTCGTGTTCAAATGTTCAGTAATATTAGGTTAGCAAGAAATCTACTCTTTTCGAAATACTTTACTTGGAACTTCACTTACATTTCGCTTTGCACTGTTTTAAACTACTTGTCACGTTAAGGTTTGACTTCTCTCATGACTAGGTCACAGTCTATTATATACAGTCACGAAGCTTGAGTTTTGAGGGTGCTAGAAACAATAGACTGTGCCGGTATTATTTCGCATTGTCTGTAATGAGGCGATTTTAGCGATCCTAGTGGTGAGCAACTATCTAATGTTTGCATATTTACTACGTATTGAGCTTCGTGACTGTATATACTAGACTGTGACTAGGTCCCGGATTTTTATGTAATATGAAAGTGCGAAATATGTACATAAAATGTAGTAAATATCGGGGAAATATGTAATTAAATAGGCCTATGTAGTAAATAATAATAATAATAAAATATGTAATTTAAAGTCACTATTTATTAATGCATTAAATTCACAAAAATGTCGTCACAATTTAATTGGTCAGTTGAAGTGAGAGGATATAGCCTGGAAAGTGACTTGCCATTTCCATCTCATTGTATAGTTCGCAAATACAACTTGTCTCTGCCACAATTTATTATTTTTTCATGGTCTTAAGATTTCCTAGAAAAATATTTTTCTTTGACACACAACATGGTATTTTGATTTGCCTGACACACAAGCCAAACCCCTAGCTAATAGCCTATTTTACGCTCGTGAACAATGACACCCTTTTCGTAATTGTACATTTGTGCGCAATTCTCATATTATTAATACCTACTTTCAATTTGTAACATAGTTAAATGACTGGCGCACCTCACCATCCCAGATTCTGAGAAAGCTTTAGGGCAAATGTATAGAGTTGAGGCACTCCGAACTATTATGTTTTTACAGACAGAGAGTTGGAATCCCTAGTTTTATGTTTGTTTTTTCTTTATTTATAAAAGAACTATTGTCTTAAGCCAGCTTTAGAAATTTAAGTATTTTCTATAGTTGTGAACAAAACTTAAAGACGCCAGTTTCCGAGCCCTCCCTCTTTACCAGCATCGTGTACTATAGTGAGAACAAAAAGCGGCCCTCCAATCGGAGTAATGGGACAGAGACGTATGTCCATGAAAAAAAATTCAATAATTTACTCTGAAAAATAAAAAGAATTTAATAAAAAAAAAATAGAAACTGAATAATTGCCTAGATATGTGTAAAAATGTTACATTCTTTACATAATATGTAAAATATGTAATATTACTGAGAATATGAAGAGTTCGCGGGAATAACGATGAATGTCGCAGTTTTGTTAACGTTGATGTCATTATCTAATTCAATGGATCACTACGAAATTTAATGTTGTTCTTATGAAAAATGGTAAAAAGCATAATTATCACCACGAATACAGTAATCCTTTCCTTTATTTTCTATAGAAACAGCACTACATCTTGCAGTTATAGACTCAATTAGATCATTATCTAATCCAGCGAATAGGGATTATAAAGAATGGACACTTCGCGTCCGTACCTTTGATGTAGCCGGACTGATTTCAATGACCTTCAAGCCAGCTAAAGCGTGAGATTCTGCTTTCTCCCTAGAGTTGGCACAGACATCACACCAGCTAGCAGTCGACACAGCGGAAATATAACACATATAATTAATATATCTAGGTACATTATGTACTCAAATAAAATAAATTGGATCCATAAAATCATAAATCCGTCATTAACTGTAATGTCTAGACTCTAGAGTTCCTTTATAATGAGAGTTGAGACGTTGACCCCAACAACAATTAAAATGTGTAATGATTTGATAGCACTGAAAATGGAAAAACAAAACTCTTACGAGAAGTAAAACCATATACCTGTATTATATTATATACAAATATTAAACGAATTCGATACTTAATTTTATAATGTAGTATATTATTTTATAATATAATTTATTATATCTGAAATATGAAATATTATTATTACAACTAGTTTGTCACTGAGAAATAAGGAAAAGCTGTTAACTTGAATTTATTTGAAGCAAAGCGTTACTGGATTATGCAATAGGTAGGCTATTTTACGACGCTTTATCAACATCTATGGTTATTTAGCGTCTGAATGAGATGAAGGTGATAATGTCGGTGAAATGAGTCCGGGATCCAGCACCGAAAGTTACCCAGCATTTGCTCATATTGGGTTGAGGGAAAACCCCGGAAAAAACCTCAACCAGGTAACTTGCCCCGACCGGGAATCGAACCCGGGCCACCTGGTTTCACGGCAGACGCGCTGACCGTTACTCCACAGGTGTGGACTTATGCAATAGGGTATGCAATGTTTGGATCCTGTGTCTCAACTGTATTCTCAATTATTATCTTAGCGTATGCTCGATTACACTAACCTCTAGCGCTTGAAAGTGGAACTAAACGCTGGCGCACAGAGAAACAAAACACAGGAAAATTCGCTCAGTGTCCATTCTTTATAATCCCTATTCGCTGTCTAATCCTTAACAGAAATGTGACATTCATCGTTTTTGCCGCGAACATTGTACTGTTGCACTAACATTTCTCGGTAAATAAAAATGCATGACAGTACTGTACTCACTTTATATCGCGTCCTTAGTTCTGTTGCAAAATGTAGCTTTTTATATCGTTCATAAATATTCAATTCTGCACCCTTTCCGCTCCACATTGAAAACATGCGTATCACTGACTGAAGTCACGACTGAGCTTACAAATAACGAAATAAGAACAGTACTAAACTAGTTTTTAAGTCCTGCGCATTACGGCATTCATGGACTTACTACGTACCTCCAATGGACCCGGTGTTGCTGCGGTCGGAAGCTACATCCAACCTTTCAACGTATTGATGCTCAACTCGGGCAGTTATTTCTGTTTTGTTTTTGCTCCATTCGAATTACACTCGCGGGCGCAAAGAGTAATTTCTCAATATTGTGCTCAATACGTATGGACACATAATGGCTGCTTTCTTGGAAAGTCACTCAGAATCTCTTTATGGAAGACTAATATCTTTTCATGCAGGCGGCCCGGGATCGAGTCTCGATTAGGTCTGGGACTTTTCTTTGGTGAGGGAATGATGTAGATGCCTAATATGGGGAAATGGAAGAACCCCGAGAAAAACCCCAACTGCGACCTTGTCCCCTACAAGTGTCACTATGGATTTTTCATTTCTCCATTTCGTCATCATTCCATAGCATGCCCCGCTGGCATAAGGAAGAGAGGGGTGGGGTTATCTGCTCGAAACCTGGGAACGCAGCGAACCTTAGTTTAATCAGCCCATGTGAGTTTAGGAAAAGCGCCTACCTTGAGAATTAGTGCAATAGATCGTAACAGATCGTAGTGCTGGGCCATAGTGCCTCTTCCCGTAAATTCCATTCCATTCCATTAAACACAATTTTGCTAGTTTTTGCTTCTTTTGCGCAATAATTATTTTATATGAAACATTTCAGAGAGTGTTTTGGGAAAGTAATTAATTTAATTCCCAAGATGCTCAGTCAATTTAAAATATCAGTGCATTGTGACAGTAAACGATTGAAATAATTTTAGTTTTTTTTCCTTTAAATGTGCACAAATTTCATCCGAACAAATGTAAGTTTTCGTTCTGAAAAGGAAGTTTGCAATGTTACATTTATTAGGATCAAATTTCTGCACATTTAAGAGACAAAACTAAATTTCTTTCAATCATTTATTTCGAACCCGGGCCGGCTAGTATGGAGACAGACACGCTTCTACAGAGCTAACTCGGCAGATGTATACAAAGATATGAAATGTTATCTATAATAATAATAATAATAATAATAATAATAATAATAATACTTACTTACTTATTGGCTTTTAAGGAACCCGGAGGTTCATTGCCACCCTCACATAACACCGCCACCGGCCCCTATCCTGAGCTAGATTAATCCATTCTCTATCATCATATCCCACCTCCCTCAAATCCATTTTAATATTATCTTCCCATCTACGTCTCGGCCTCCCTAAAGGTCTTTTTCCCTCCGGCCTCCCAACTAACACTCTATATGCATTTCTGGATTCGCCCATACGTGCTACATGCCCTGCCTATCTCAAACGTCTGGATTTAATGTTCCTAATTATGTCAGGTGAAGAATACAATGCGTGCAGTTCTGTGTTGTGTAACTTTCTCCACTCTCCTGTAACTTCATCCATCTTAGCCCCAAATATTTTCCTAAGTATCTTATTCTCAAACACCCTGAACCTATGTTCCTTTCTCAAAGTGAGAGTCTAAGTTTCACAACCATAAAGAACAACCGATAATATAACTGTTTTATAAATTCTAACTTTCAGATTTTTGGACAGCAAACTGGATGATAAAAGCTTCTCAATTGAATAATAACAGGCATTTCCCATATTTATTCTGTGTTTAATTTCCTCCCGAGTATCATTTATATTTGTTACTGTTGCTCCAAGATATTTGAACTTCTCCACCTCTTCAAAAGATAAATTTCCAATTTTTATATTTCCATTTCGTACAATATTCTGGTCACGAGACATAATCATATACCTTGTCTTTTCGGGATTTACTTCCAAACCTATCTCTTTACTTGCTTCCAGTAAAATTCCCGTGAATAATAATAATAATAATAATAATAATAATAATAATAATAATAATAATAATAATATTAATAATAATATCGAATTCCGATCGGGGCAAGTTACCTGGTTGAGGTTTTTTCCGGGGTTTTCCCTCAACCCAAGATGAGCAAATGCTGGCTAACTTTTGGTGCTGGACCCCGGACTCATTTCACCGGCATTATCACCTTCATTTCATTCAGACGCTAAATAACCTGAGATGTTGATACAGCGTCGTAAAATAACTCAATAAAAATAAAATAATAATAATAATAATAATAATAATAATAATAATAATGAAGACTATTTTACTCAAGTATCCATTTAATAATGGGCTATAAGAGTGCAGAATTTAAAAAAAATCAGAGCCGTCTATTATCTATATTGTTTTATCGCTACTGCTTGACAATAAAATTGTTTCCTCCTATGTAAATAGCATAGAAGACCAAGGGCTGTTGTACTGTACATTATTTCCACAATGGCAGAAGCAAGGAGTTCTAAGCAGTATTGTAATTATACTAGGACATTCGAAAAGGATGACAACATAGTTACTGTTTCACACTAAATTTATTTAGGTTACTTTTGACATTACATACTTCAAATATAGTCTCCTGTCAAGTTACGTTGCCAAATCCTTGGAAGACGACGGACTCATCTGCAGCAGCATTTCTGGATATCTCTCTCACTGGTTAATCTAAAGCTCTTCGGGTGTCAACTTTTGATTGAAAGCGAATGTCTCGCTTCCGCTCAACTTGCAGTAAATGAGTTGCATGTTTTCCTCTTGCAACTTGGATATTTATTAACCCTTAAATTGACAATTTATCCTATAGGATACAACAAATTAATGGAAAAAAAAAAATTGGTAGGAAAATTAAATTTCACAATACTATAATATTGTACAACATATAAAATACATGGATATTGCGATAGTTGTTTTCTTTACAGTCCGACACGGTTTAATAAATTAGTGTGAGAAATGAAGTTTTGCCAATTTAAGGGTTAAGCATCTTTGTTGTTGCCTAAATTTTGACTCTAAAGGTACAATTGAGGGGCTTAGAACAAAAAGCAGGTAAGTGACGGAAACCTAGTTTTGAGGAAATTACAGTTAAAGTTCTACATGCAATGGAATATTATACACTAGTTTGGTGAAATGATGCCCATATAGCAGCACTGCACAGTGTGATCTCTTACCTGATTTTATCCCAAAAAAACATCCTTTTGGGCTATCACAACATGCACTTACCTTTTTTTTTTAATAATGTCACTTACCTGCTTTTTGTTCTAAGCCCCTCAATTCAGAATCTACACAAAAAAACTCGATTTACTGGCTTCTACACCCTTATTGAAATGTGAACAAAAATTTCTGGTTTTAAACACATATATTTTGTACATCGTTGATTTATCCTTTCCAGACCGCGGAGCCGAACAAAATCCCAATTAAGTTTCTTCAAGACAGTGATAAACTTATCAGAAGTGCCCTAAAACAAATTCTACAGCTCCCAACGGACACGCCAGACCATATGATTTATTCAGATATGAAGTGTAAAGGTCTTGGTCTCTTCAAAGCAGAGTGGGAAGCCCATCTTCAGCATATCCTGAACTAGCACCAACAGATAGCGCACGTGTACTTTGAGGGATGCGCTTTGCGTGTGCATTTGTTTTTCGGTATATAAACATTGAGGATATACGTAGTGTATTAGTATATTAAATGCTCTTAAAAACAACTAAAAATGGCAAATTTTTGTTATGTTCCTATATGTAAACACCAGGAAAAGCTTTTTGTCTTCAATCAGGTCCCGAATTATTCTGAATATATGCTTTAAACCTTAAAAAATATAAGTAATTAAATTGTGCCTCGAAAGTGCTAGCTATTAAATAAAAGTAACTACTTCAAGTAAGGAATTGTTGACTACAGTTTCGTTTTGGAAGAGGAAAAAGAAAGTTTAACAAAAACATATGCATCCTCGACAGCGAGCTATGTTAGCTTAGATTATATGCAGTCTCCGAAGTTTACGCCTGCAGTAAACTCTCGATAAACTGGGATGTTTATTATCCAGGACGATCCGTAGTGAAATCCATTTCGTGAATAATGTTTTTAATGTACTGTACCCTAATTATTAAAACCATGTTTTAACTTCAAGTTTTCAAAATCATACTACATAGTATTCAAAACTGCATGTCCTTAACCTACAAAACGCACGACTAATCGTGATACTACTGCGATCATATTATATCATCCTATTAAAAATTGCATTTGATCTTTCTGCAACTACAGAAAAGAATACAAGGAATTCAATCTCGATAGTCCCTTCCCTATAAAAAAAAACACACATTGGTGGTTGCATATCCCGTTTTTAGCGTACGGTTCTTAAATACTAATGATTAAAGAGGGCAATATTCACCTTCGACATCCCGGTAGTTCCTATTTTTTTTTATTTGTGCACCTCGTTCTCAGAGTTCTCGTTTAGGTTTATGAACATTCAAATTACTCGTATCTACAGTATATTCTGCATACTGCAGATTTCCCCACCTATCTCGGGGAATCGCTCAATATTATACAGATTTACGTTATTATTCATTGTAAATTAAATTAAATTACGATGTAAGAAAATATTGAATTATATTAAATTATACTAGGTTGTGCAAAATAATTGTAAATATAATTTTGACACGCACAGAAAACCAACAAGCGGGAAAACGTAATCAACTGTAGCATATGACATAACATAGCCCTACAACATGTTGCGCCGCATGGAACGCTCCTGCCATCTAGCGGTAAAACTTCACATAAGATATCCCTATACTTGTCGCGTCCTCGCACTGTCAGCCAATTCCTACGTCACAGCCACTCGAGATCTCTTTACTGAAAGCACCGAATGCGTCAAATCTCTGCAGTTAACCGAGATATCCGACGTAATTAAAGACCCACGAACCAGTTTGTATGACGCTCGACGTATGAGGAAAAAACTGCGACAAAAGGAATTAGAGGCGTGGGCTAACCTACCTCAGAAAGGACTTGGCGTAGTTTACTCCGGCGAATTGTTGGGTACGATATCGTGAAGGCCTAACCTCTAGCGAGTGGCGCGAAGCTATTAAAATGACTGCAACGTGTCTTCCGTACGTTCCCTTCCGGGCAGGACTCGGGACAACTTCCTCTGTCGGCGATGCCACAGAGAGCCAGAAACACTTACACATGTCCTGGGCTCTTGTCCGCACGGTGAAGTACTTCGTAACTCACGACACCATAGAATTCGTTCGATGATCGCCGAACAGTTTAGATCAATACATTTTCAAGTGTTCGAAGAAGTTCACGGACTGGCAGACAATGGCAGTACAAGAAGAATATACATGATTGCCATCCCACCAAATAACAACAATGGCTACATCATCGATCCCACCGTTAGATTTGAAAAACAAAAGAGCCAACCTGAAGATGTAAATAGGGGAGGAAAAAACGACATCTATGTACGTACCGTTCCATATTTCATGGACAAATACGGTCTACAACAAATTGAAGTAATAGGCCTTATGGTTGGGGCGCGCGGAACTATTCTCGGTTTCTTCTTCCAGACCTGGCAACGTTTCGGCCTACAGAGGAAGGCAATTGATGACATCGTTCTTGCAGCTCTGAGAGGATCCATATTTCTACTCCGAAACCATCTCTACGGTCAACAGTGATCTTCAAATAATTAAGTAGTACCTAATTATTTATTCAGTCATTTCTTGTCATTGTTGTAAGACTCCATTAAACTTAAACATATGTATATTATTTATACTTCCAACTGCCTATTGCTCAATATGCTCTGTCTTTGTGGCAGCCTGTTAATACAGGGAGCTGTTATAGTTTAGATAAATGAATAAAAAATTACTGCAAATCAGAAACAGCCTTGTATGTATTTACAAAATATGGATACTTCGAGACTTTCAATATTGCAAATTAATGAAATAATCGCTCCTCTATTACGTACTAAAAGATTCCGATGCTCACCGCTTGGAGTGCTGATTTACAGTATTGTTGCCATTACTTAACGAATACTCTAGCTAGTATATTATTCTATTCGCGAAATAGTCATAATAAATAGGCCTACAGCTCGAGGTTTTATTTTCCCCAGATTAATTTAATCGGAACTAAGGTTCGCACTACCGCGGAAATCTTGGAATGAATTATTTCCAACATCACAATTATTTCTCTTTGTAGCCTACAATATAAAATATAGAAATACACCACTGGTCCATACTTATTCAAGGTTTCCAAGGACACACGCAGCTTCTCCAAAAAGTATCCTTAACGACATAAACTGCTTACGAGGAAGGGAAAGAAAATTCTTAAAATAATTATTATTTGCATGCAAGATTTGTTGTTCTTCAACGTTTGCATTTCTTCGAACTATAAGCCTCATTATTTCGATACTCCGAATCATAACAATAGTAGTTATAAAATTATCACTAACATCACTGATGATCATAATATTAATAATAATGATATTATTATTGTTTTAAGTTTTATAAATATGTACTGGACTGTGATAATATGAAATTCTGTATCAATTTAAAAAGAAAATTGTGTCTGTATTTAATGCAAAACAGTCTTATGCTTAAATTTTCCTTGAAAATTGCTTCTAAAATTATTATTATTATTATTATTATTATTATTATTATTATTATTATTACATTATTATTGTTTGTTTAGTGACCTGTCCAGAGACAGGTTTGAACCTCATAAGTAATGCCAATAAGGCATCACTCAGGAGACAAACCCAGGAGATAATGGAGTAGAGTGGCCAGATTCTTTCCCCCTCCAATGCTTACTTCGCCGATTAGCTACATATTCCACTAATCAGACTTCGGATGAATACAAACAATTGAAGGGTTCAGAACCATAATGGGTCAAGCGCCATTTACTAAAACCGTAGAAAACAAGGGTTAAAATGAAGTTATTACCATAATTCAATGGAGACATATAGCAAGTAATATAAAGTATACACATTAAAACTAAATGATATATCAATCTTCATTAAACTATGGTATTCACTTAACTTTAATCCTTGCTTTCTCCGTTTTTAATAAATGGCGCTTGGCCCACTATGGCTCTGAACCTTCAATTGTTCTTCCTCTGACACATATAGTCAAGTGAGATGTACCTACTGCCTGATATTATACAGGGACATCATTTTATTTTTACTTGCATTTTTATTGTGCCTGCATTTCTGAATGTACTTCACTCTCACCCCTTCACTAATGTCCTTGCTCCCGTCAGACACACAAACTTACGGCCGCTGTTGCATTCGAAGTCTTCAAGCAGTGAAGTAAACACTGCAGTGTATAGTGTGTTTCATAAATATGATTGCGTTTTCTATAGAAGAAAGAACCTATATTAATAATATCGAACTAAAAAATTATATTCAAGAAACGATAAATTCAATTTCAGAGAATATGCTTCAAAATGTTTTTAATAATATGCGTACTGAATTGAAGCCTGCATTGTAATGAACGGCAACCATTTTCAGCAACTTGTTTAAAAATTCAGATTAGCTTATTTTGAATTGAGGTGGCTAGAAGCAAAGGAATGCTAGTGACATTTGTAATAACATGAGTTAAGTGCATCCAGTGTAAGCAAAAGTATCTAAAATTTTAGTGGCAAAGGGATATTTTAATCGCGTCACACATTAAAATTTAAATAAAAAAATTCACCGATTTTACGAAAGCTTAAATATTTAAACCCCATTTTTTCAAAAGTAACTTAAGTGCACTTACAGCCCTTTACTTATGACCCCCTCAATTTAAATGCACCCTCTATATTGTATGTTAACACCAATAATTAATATACTAAATAAAGTAGACATTACATAACGAACATAGCCGCCTGAAATGTTGAGTTTTTGAAAAAAAAATGTTACTACTCTACTGTATTTTGATAAATTCTGTAAAAGTGATGATAAACTGAAAATCGTAATATCGTATTTCCCTACAACATAAATGGATACGCTACTTTTCTCTCCTCCTATACCTAGTAAAATGATTTGTTTACATATTGCACTAGTAACATCAAACTCCTGTAATGGAAGGGGGCAACAGTGTTTCCGATTATAGCCAGGTTAATGTTAAAAATGTTGGTAAAAATAAAGTGATGTCCCTGTATATACATATCAGCCAAAACCACAATCAGAGATAACATTATTGTTATTATATTATTATTATTATTATTATTATTATTATTATTATTATTATTATTATTTTGTTTGCGGTCCATCATTAACTGCTCCGGGGGTCAATTTTATTATTGTTAATAACTTATTATTATTATTATTATTATTATTATTATTATTATTATTATTATATTTTGTTCTTTAAAGTCCAGAACTATGGCTCTTCTTGTTGATCCCTTCCTATTGAATAAACATGCCAAATACGAGTAACCAAGACAGTATATGAAAGCTTTAAATTTCTATAGGGGAGAGTCGGGTAGTATCGGACATCGGGTAATATCGGACAGTGAGTTTCTTTCATCTACCACACGATGATAGTACCTGATTGACATGGTTACGTTTCTGTGATGTCGCATAGAGAAACGTAACCACGTCATTCAGGTACTACCATATGGTAGTAGATGAAAGAAACGCACTGTCCGATACTACCCGATGTCCGATACTACCCGACTCTCCCCTAATTTAAATAAAAAAATATTGTCGTTTATTTTGTGCAATTAAGAAAGCTTGAAGCTTTGTTTGAAAAGCTTAGTTAGAAATGGTAGGGATTAAAAAATTTGGAGTGGGCTATATCAGAAACACACCCGCAAGTTTCATATGTGAATAGTCGCTGATAGAATTTTATTGCTGTTAAGGTAAACGTCATCAGTGACAGTGAACATCTCTTCGATCCACATACGTTTAAAACCTGATATATCTTCGACACTACTGGGAGTAGCTATCTCGTATGCATTGAGAGTAAACGTGTCGGTTGCTGAAGCTAACCATCGTGCTTTATCGTTTGCTATCCGTTGCTTATATTCCCGCCCTCATTGGCGCTAGATATATCTCGATGTTGTGATTTTTTCTCTTCACTCAACTTCACTCGCCAATTTTTCCAATTTAACTTGTCGACTTCTGTTTTTTGCTCAATTTAAATTATAGCCTGGTTCGTTACAATTCGTTTGACACCACTGCGAAGGTTCTATCGCTTCGAATTCTCGAGTTACACTGCCTCAGCTGCTGCGCGACCCGCGAATTCGTGTCTTGACTTTCCCTATCCCGCTTATCGCTAGATGACGCCACCCTCTCCAACTCAAGGTTACGCTGGATACATTGATCCTTCGTCTGTCGATTGCTGTTTACTTCATTGGAATTTTATGTAGTGTAGTTTAGAAATTATTGGTGGAACAAAACTCGCCTGAAAATGTGTCGGTCGACTTGCTTGGATGTCATCTTAGTACTGTACAGAACTTTCACGTCAAAATAACTCTGGGATAGGTTTTTCTGTAAGTACTTGGGTTTCTCCTGTCATTCTTCTTCTGCCATTGCATATATACAGGGAAATAATTTTATTTTTACTAACATTTCTAATATTAACCTGGCTATACCTTGTTGAGAACCGAAAACACCGTTTGCTACCTCCTTCCACGACTTGAGTTCGATGATACTGGCGTAATATACAAACAAATCACTTTATTAGGTATAGGAAGGAAGAAAAGTAGTTCATCCATTTACGTAAACTAGAAAATCTCACGCTTTTGAGTTTGAAAATTTTCATTAGGTTCTTGTTTAATCAAAATACAGTAGGGGAGAGTCGGGTAGTATCGGACATCGGGTAATATCGGACAGTGAGTTTCTTTCGTCTACCACACGATGATAGTACCTGATTGACATGGTTACGTTTCTGTGATGTCGCATAGAGAAACGTAACCATGTCATTCAGGTACTACCATATGGTGGTAGATGAAAGAAACGCACTGTCCGATATTACCCGATGTCCGATACTACCCGACTCTCCCCTACTGTATTAACAATAAGTGCTTTTACTCACGAATTGAGCTATCCATTCGGACGTATTCATTATGCAGCATATATTATACTGTCTACAGCACATTAGCGTACAATTTAGAAATGAACTTAAATTGAAAAATAATCATAATATCGATATTTAAACACATTTTTAAAAATGCTGGCAGTTCATTTTGATACAGGCTTCAGTTCTAATGTGCATATTATTGTACTATATACTATTGTACCCAATTCCAATTATCAGTTTCGTCCTTCATACCAGTAACTCATGTTGAAATAATTCTGTACCTACTCTATAAAAGAGTAGGCCTACCTTACGTATTGTAGATTCAATCTTCACTTCTGCCCGATCCGAAAAGATAAAATTACTATCTACTGCCCGTCCAAGTGGTTATGTCGCAGGGTCGTAGAAAGGGGGGGATCACGAGACAGTTAATTACTTAACGAGGCCCTTTTATTTAACTTATTATAAGCAGTTGTATGGGTATAATATTACGTAGACGTCCAATTCCTAACAAAAATTAATGTACTCAGAAAATAACTAATACAACCCAGCCACTAGCCTTTACAGAGAGGCGAACAGAAGCAGGTGGGGGAAACCGGGATGCGACGTAGGCAAATGACCGACAGTAACTGTGAAAAAATGATTCAATATTGAAAAAACGCGAACATATTTTTGGAACGTACTGTTTACTATGACCGTATGGCTACTATGACTGTATATGCGGTCTTGGATCTGTGTGGAGGACGGTTGCACTTCATTAATAGAAGGGGTGGGAGTGAAGTACATTAAAAAACTCAGGTACAATAAAAATTGAAGTAAAAATAAAATGATGTCCCTGTACAAGGACGCCCGCAGTAGGTAGCCAGTGGTAGATTTTTATTTTTACGAGTTTTTTTATATGTTATTTTTCTTTACGAGTTCGATGCATTTTTCACAAAACCTCAGTAAACAATTCAACAAAAGCGAATCCTTCAAAATATTAATGCGTGCGCAGGCTAATTTAGATTTCAGAACTGGCTATTTTTATGTTCAATTTTCTCTCTCCTTGTCCATCCGTTTCCTCTCATTTTCTAACCATCTTGCTACCACTGAGATTGGATCCTGCGGGCGCCTTTCGACTTTGAATAACCAACAAAATATATGAATCTTTAACAGCATCGAGTAGAATCCGTTACCTTGGGACGGCAATTACGTGATGTTGAAACTTCATACAAAAGAGTCGGGTACAGAAATGGATAGGCCTACCCAAGGTTAATCAGTGACTTTTCTTCTGAGTTGTGAGATGTTTTGGGAGATGGCATTGAGCTGGGAATAATTTCACTGACTTTGACAGACGATATTTAAAAAACTGAATATATAAAATAACGGAACTCTTAGCATCTTCACTACCAGAGGCTCATGGCGACCTTCGAAAGGTCTGATTAAGCAATGGTCCGTGGCAGTAACTTTCACTGCGACCTCTGTACCCTCTCAGAGAAGAACACTGCGGAAGTCAGGCGTCCAGGAGGGATTCCCATCTCTGTGTACAGCGTGCTAATGGACAAGAAGCAAATACAACTGGGAAGACTCCGGATGCCATTATACAGAGCGATCGATGCTGCAATTCATTAACAGTTCTGGAACCACAGGTTTAAGGTTCTGGGTTCGAATTCCTCGAGGACATGAATATTTGTTGTGATCCCCCATGTCAAGAGAGGTTAACATCAGGTCAAAAATTGCAAGATAGAGTATTGGTTTTTATCTTATTTATGCATGTTTTGACGTACTGCATACGTACTGGTCTTCGAAGACGGCATTTAGTATTCATCCTGGCCACATGCCGAAGCAAAGGTGGACGATCATACAACCAGAATGGAGGTATCGTGTGGTTAGCACGATGAGCCCCCCCAGCCGTTATAGTGGGTTTGTGTAACCATATTTCGCTAGCTATCGTAGCTCCCCAAGTGCATCACTCTGTTGGGTGGGCACTGATCCCATACACGAGCCGAAATTTCATGAGAAAATTTCTTCCCTCGTGAGGACTCGAAACAGCGCGCATTCCGTAACGCGAGTCCCAGGCATGATGCCTTAAGGCTCATTCACAATGAAAATTAAACATAACGTAAGCGTTAACTTAAGAATGTAAACGTTACGGTAAAATCAAGAAGTCATACCATCACTCACGATGGGAACATAAACATAACAGCAAACATACTTGGTAACCATGGAAACATAACAACGACGACGACTTCAGCGCTCCACGATTGTGTTCTGTTTGCAAATCACGTAAGCATAAGCATGAAAGTTTGGAGTTTGCAAACTTTCATGTTAACGTCTTACGGTAATGTTTATGTCAGTGCTTATGTGAAACATTTTGAGTGATCCCATTTGGTAGCCTGGGCGCAAACTTCTGTGTTTATGTTACGGTTATGTTTAATTTTCATTGTGAATGGGCCTTTAGACCAGGACGCCACGGCGCGGGGGACACACACACACACACATGCACGCACGCGCGCACATATACACGAGGGTAAGTCAATAAATAAATCGCAAAACGGAATAGGTACAATAATGCTCATAGTAACTGCCTGAAATTTATTCCACTTTTGAATATATTCACTCTGTACATTCAGACACTTAGTCCTACCCCATCTCTTTACAAGTCCTTGAAAACCAGCCGCAAAGAAGTCTTTTGGTTGCTGTCGCAGCCAACGAGTGACCTCTTAGGCTACGGCATCATCATTTTAAAAATGACGACTACCTAGATGAATTTTTAGAGGCCAGAACAGATTAAAATCACTGGCTAAGTCGGGACTGTACGGAGGATGTTCCAAGCGTTCCAATGAATTGTTCGCAACAGCTCCTGCGTTTGTCTGGCTGTGTTGCGAGCAGGCATTGCCATCCAGAAGAATCACGACCGCTGTCAGGAGTCCAGGTCGTTTGCGGCGAATGGCCTGTCGCAGTTCCCACAGAGTGGTGCAGTACGACGGGGCAATCACAGTCTGGATGTTCTTGGTATCACTTGTGAGGTTCAGATCTGTCTTTGGACAGTTGACTAAACAACAACAATATGTATTATAGACCTTATATTCTGTATTTATTATACACACTTTAACATCTATCGTAATATCGTTTGTGTAGGATCTTTGGATACATCAGCAGATCGTGGGTATTGTTGAGCATGTTTCTATTGTCGTGCGTTGTAGACGGTTTGTGTTCATGTAACTGATTTAGATTTTATTTTAATGTGTATGATAATGGTGATTAAGGCGGCAGTGTTAAATCATGGTGTGCATTTGTTTTTGTGACTGAAAAATCCCAGTTAGATTGAACTCAGGACCTTCAGAATGCGAGTCTGACATTACCGCCTGAGCTGAGCCACCTTCCTCGTCCTTCAATAATAATTAAAGAGGTGTTAAACGTTAAATAAACAAACCATGCGTCACAGTTCCTTGTGAACAATCGATATTAATACAGGGACATCATTTTATTTTTACTTCAATCTTTGTTGTACCTGAATTTTTTAATGTACTTCACTCCAGCCCCTCTACTAGTAAACTTCCAACCGTTCTCCACACAGAACCAAGGCCGCGTATGCGGTCATAGTAAGCAGTACTGAGTATAGTACTTTCCAGAAATATGTTCGCGTTTTCCAGTGACGAAAGAGCTTTCAATATTGAATCATATTTTCGCATAAGTACTCTCGTCCGTTTGCCAACGTCGCATCCCGGTTTCCCCCACTCGCTTCTGCTCGCCCTCTATAAAGGCTAGTGTGGCTGGGCTGTCTTAGCTCTTTTCTGAAAACATTAATTTGTTAGGAATTTGACGTCTACGTAATATTATACAACTGTTTAAAATAACTCAAATAAAAGGGCCTCGTTAAATAATTAACTGTCACGTGATTTCCTCCCTTTCTACGACCCTGCTACATAACCACTTGGACGGACAGCAGATAGCATGTCTGAGTAATTTTATCTGTGCGGGTCGGGCGGAAGTGAAGATTGAATTTACAGTACGTAAGGTACTCTTTTATAGAGTAGGTACAGAATTATTTCAACATGAGTTACTAGTACGAAGGACGAAACTGGTAATTGGAATTAGGTACAATAGTCTATAGTGCGATAATATGCACAAAGGAACTGAAGCCTGTATCGAAATGAACGGCCACCATTTTCAAAAATGTGTTTAACTATCCATATTATGATTATTTTTCAATTTAACTTCATTCTCTATATTGTATGCTAATGTGCTGTAGACAGTATAATATACACTGCATAATGAATACGTCCGAATGGACAGCTCAGTTCGTGAGTAAAAGCACTTAGCCTATTGTTAATACTGTACTGTATTTTGATTAAACAAAAACCTAATGAAAATTATCAAACTCAAAATCGCGATATTTCCTAGTTTACGTAAATGGTTGAACTACTTTTCTTCCTTCCTATACCTAGTAATGATTTGTTTGTATTTTATGCCAGTATCATCGAACTCCAGTCGCGGAAGGGGATAGCAAACGGCGTTTCCGGTTCTCCAAAGGTATAGGTAGATTAATATTAGAAATGTTAGTAAAAATAAAATGATGTCCCTGTATTTTACCGCAACTTAACTGCAATGGGCAGTCACGACGTGAGGAAACTTCAATCAACGTTAACACTTGACAACATATCATTACATTGAAAGCTTGAAGTGGGACTTCGCGAAGGACTTCTGAGACTAAAGAATAATTGTTTCACAGCAATTACGTTTATTGAAAAGCTCTGCTATCGCAATTTATAAGTACACTGCGATGTGAAGGCCGGATTTTCTCTTTCTTGTTACCTTATTAAGAGAACTGAAGTGTTGTCTTCACTGTGATTTGACGACAGCTATTCATGCTACAAATTAAACGAAAGCAATTTTGATTTCCACTAGTTTTACTTGTTTTGTTGGTCAGTGTTACCTTAAAGCCGTAGCCTTGGCCATGTAGCATGGTGGAATGTGAGGGAACTCAGAAACCCCCGTCCATATCCTTTTCACTTACACCGCCTTATAAAAAACCAATTGTCATAATTGGTTATTAGTATATTACGACCATTATTGCTACGATATTTATACGATCCGTTATTTGCATTCAAGAGTAGACGGCAGTAAAAAATACCTTAATTTCGCACAACAAAGAAGCCCTGAACGTAACACTAGTATTATTACTATTTGATACGAGAAAAATTCGAACCGGCACCGGGAATCGAATCCAGGACCTCTCAGCTCTGCGCACTGAGCGCTCTTTCCAACTGAGCTATGCCGGGACACGATCCACGGCGCCGGCCGAACCCCTCTCATAATAATACATATTGGCTACTTCATAGTAGCCGTGTAATATTCAATGAGGTGGGCGAGACCTCATACAAAATGAATATGTGATGTATTAACACTAGTAAGTTTGCCATTTTATCAATCATTTGTATTTAAGTGTTAAAAGTAGTGTACACACAAGATTTATGATGGAAAATATTCAAGTGTTAATATAGTATAATATATATTTTGATCTTACATTTACATAGAGAAAATTTCGGAAATTAAATTTAAAAAAATGGAGACCAATTACATTTTTGTTTCTTTAAACAATTGAGGGGTTAGCTGGAAGAAGGGTGTAACTCAGAAAACATAGTTTTGAGATAATCAACAAAAACTATCTGTACCCTGCATCTCTTACTGGAATAGGACACTATTCATATATATTGTAGGGTAATACGTTCTCTTGTGATTACAATGAGATCCATGGTTAATGAAATAAGTATAAAAAGTCCTTCAAATAACTGTCTTATTAACCTAAAGAATGACACAAAAATTACATTAGGTTATTAATACAATCAAAACGTGACAAACGCTTTCGCCAATTAATGGCATCTTCAGGTCTTGTAACATATAGTGAGCATAAAGACAGGAATAGTGTGGTAAAATAATAAGATTCGATAATTGCAAGATGTAAATATAGCTTTTAAGGATTATTATTCCATTATTATTGTACGAGAACGAAGCATTCAATTCTTTTAATTAAGCCCTTCTTCCATAGAAGAAGGTTGAAAATACTGCAATACTGTTAACTTTTCTATATTTCTATAGGAAAGGCTAGATATAGGTCTATACTACAATAATGCATATAATTACAATGTATGTTCTACGGGTACAAAAAATAATATACTACGCGACCAAGGCGGGACCCGTCGTGGCAGAATGAGGAACTCCGTGCTCGCTGCGTATGTTTACTGCTGGAGTGTCGTCACATCCAACGCCTAGCGTTTCAATCTGGTCGCAATGCCGCATGTAGGAAGACGTGTGTTTTGTAGCCAAGCGCGGAGCATTATTTATAATGCCATAAAGTGTTGTAATGAAGAAAAGACAACTGGTTTTTTCCTACCTCTATCGAAGACAACAGAGCGTGCTGTAGCTATTGTGAAGTTAAATAAGGAAAAAATTAGTACAGTAGAATTAGAAAGAAAGGTAAAGAATGTGAGGACAAGGGTGTAGAAATATCGACACGAAACAAAGTTAGGCGACCTCCTGTAAATAAGGTTGCATTAGACGACATGGACAAATGTATCATAAGAAGAGAAGTTCAAAAATATTATAGTCTCTACGAAGAGCTTACAACAATAGGAAAGTCGCATAAATTTTGTAAGAGAGAGATAGGTTTTAAAGGGTGCAAGAAAACTTTACTAAAACTCATACTATCCATGGGGTTTGCATTCAAAAATGTAAAGATAAAAGGAAATATCTAATAGAAAGCTCTGATATAGTAGCCCGTTATTTACCTAGTCGAAATATGGTTCCATACCCATTACACTGTCCACAAATGTTGGCAAGACATAAATGTGTCAGCAGTTTATACAAATAGCAGTGCAGGTCGACTTATAGTAGCCCATTGATGGTTTTATACCGGGTGCTTTCCTCACATATGATGTCCGGAGTCCGGCCACTTTAAAATGCTAAGGTAAGAAATGTATATCGAATACAGTATTATATAAAATACAGTAGCCTACCTACTTTAGTTTACGTTACTTTCCATTCATGTTTCCTCCTTTACGAACACCGATGTTGTCGTGTGTATTCTGAATAGATTCCATGTGACATATAAAATATACAGCATGTTAATAATAATGAAACAAGAGCGCAGTTCAGCATGTGCTTCATTTTGTATCTGATGCGGACTTTACAACACGGCCTGTGTTGTGAAGCAACTCGCAGCGCCACCAAACAAAACGGTTCCTGCCTTGGTAGCGTAGTACCTAATATGTTCGTTTACTAAATTGTTATCACAACATTAAAAATGATTAATCCCACTTATTTCACGTTATCATTTTAACTGAAAGTATCTAGAATATAGGCTTACAAACACTATACTACTTTAAGTAGTCTAATAATAATAATAATAATAATAATAATAATAATAATAATAATAATAATAATAATCCGTGGCGCTACAGCCCGTGAAGGGCCTAGACCGACCAGCCGGCTGCTGGCCTCACGTCCACATGCCGAAGCAGAGGTGAACGATCATCAAACCAGAATGGAGGTATCGTGTGGTTAGCACGATGATCCTCCCAGCCGTTATAGCTGGCTTTCGCAATCGGATTTCACTACCTATCGTAGCTCCCCAAGTGCATCACGATGCTGGGGGGACACCGATCCCATACACTGGCCGAAATTTCATGAGAAAATTTCTTCCCCCATGAGGACTCGAACCAGCGCGCATTCCGTAGCGCGAGTCCAAGACAAGATGCCTTAGACCACTACGCCAAGGCACAGGACTTCAGTGGTCTAATAACCTAACATAAACAACATCTAGAATCTTGTGAGGCCTATTGGAGTGTTTGCCTCTCATATCTGTCATTACAGTACCACTTAGTTTTACTATATTTTTTTTGTACAGTTTTGTACTCATTTCTTAGATAGTTTAAACAATGACAGAATAAAGGACTTGCGTAAAAATTCTTCTCAGTCATGATACTGCATACCCAAAAACATTTTCGGTGCTGTAGTTTTACAGTTGGTTGATGTTGCTTAATGGTCCTCCTCTCCAAATATCCCATAAGAAATGTATCCTGTTGGTTTTTGATTCCAGTTTCCCAAATCCTCAATGGAAAATGGCTTGTTCCTGTGTAGACATCTCATATTTCTTCTGGCAGCAACTGGCTTAAATGCTTTGCTGTTAACTTGTCAAAAATATGACTGAATGCTAGCCTGGATCTAACATTTGATAGCACTGCTTACGCCTATATTATTAGTAGAGCATTCATTTTTAGCCCCTTACCTTTAAGTTGTGTGCACATGGAGTTCACGTCGTTGTTTGTTGACATCAGATCGAAGGGATGGAGTACTCGCTGGGACACACTGGACACGTACACTCGCATTAATATAAAGGTGAGTCACTTGTTAATTATTCTTGAGCGAAACAAATGAACTTCTACTGTTGCAATTTATAACTAAGTGCATGCGTAAAGTATCGGAATTAAAGCTTCTCCTGCGATCACTCAACAGTTTTCTTTTAGAGAAACTTCTCTCACCATCACAAGACGTTACTGGAGCAAACAGCAAATAAGGAATGTTACTCTCTTTTACTCCCCATTGTGCCAATTTTTTGCCACAATGTCGAATAACCAGGGATCTTGTGTAGGACGCCTTTAAGTTTATTGTTCAATTTTTCGCCAACAGTATTACCTTGTACATCTAGATCATTCACGTTTCTTTCAAGTACTTCTATTAAATTAAGGGCGTCTGACATTTTCAGATCGCGAGCTTCTAAACGTGTACTTGTTTTCGAGAACTCTGAAACTACCAAGACCTGCAACACTTAGCGAACGATTCGTTGTGTATATTTTTCCAGAAAGTCCTTAAAATAACTATTTTAGAGCTTGTGAAATGGTATATTACATTTAACCATCATTTCACATAAATCTCTGTAAAATTCCGAGCCCTTAACCTGATTGTCAGTAGAGATGGAGATTGTTCATTGCCTACCCTGGTGAACAAATACACGTGGTAAATATGTTTCTTCGAATTACAAGTATTTGCTTTTACTTCCCCTTATTTACATCTTACACAGAACACATATTATAGAGTCGGCATGTGACTTTATACTGTATGTTCATTTCCAAAGTCCTCCACAATCTTATTCAAACGATCCTGTAAAGAACGTTTTGCTTTCGGCATTGTAAACGCACTGATCTCGTACAACTAAAGATAATTGACACGATACGTTCGCTGTGTGCTCTACGTGGACGGTCTGTCTTACAACTCCGCAACTATTTCGTATGTGATCCGTACGTACGCAAGGTCAAGTGACGTCATCCATACTCCGTACAGCTAACTTAACATTCGCTGTCTGTCGTGTTATGGGGCTAAAAATGAATGCTCTAATTATTAGTATCTTATATTCATTCTCCATTGACTTAAATAAATAGTAATGCTGCATTTCATTCACCATTTTTCCTGCTCTACTTGTGTAAGCTTTGCCGTAATTTCATCGTCGCTTGCTAGATTATTCTTTCATAGTTTGTTAAACCGTTTCCGTTTTCTACCTTTCCATATGTAATTCATTTTCACTGATACTTTCAACATCAGAAAGGTTATACTCGCTTCCATTAGACAAAAGATAAGATATAGATCAGAACATTCGTCAGACAACGCGAACACCCTTGCAGTTACCTTCGCCGGTCCTCGAACCACAGTAGTGAGATGGAAGACGGACGCTATTCAATAATACCTCTCTATTGGGAGTAGTGGTTGAGGTGGTTGGTAGAAATGCCGCCAAAGAACACATGTAGCCATTTTACAGAAAAACGCCGTAATTCGAATTACGCCCTTCTTCCAGCTAACCCCTCAATTACTGAAGTGAAAGAGGGAAGAATATAACGAATATAGACTAAAAGTCTAAGCATGTTAGCTAAACATTGAAATCTCCTCTATTATTATCCGTCTCAGATTTATTTTTCCTTTCAAAGGACAGGTGGTAAGACCTAATCCATGAAAGATAGAAGAGAAAGAAGAACAACTCCTAAAAACATTTATTTGGAGTATCTGTGCATGCTTGTGTGTGTCTATGCGTGCGTGATTTTGTGTTAACAGTCAGGGGCGGCTCGTCCATAAGAGCTGCGGAGCTGCAGCACTCCCTGCTTTGACAGGAAAATAAAAATAATATTTATTTTAATTTGTAGAAGAATTGTTACAGCTTTTATTGGTAAATTGCTTTATATTTCATCTGGCCGGGAATATGTACTATTATCTTATGCATAATCTTTTTGCGCGTCGACTGTATTGAAATTGACACTGCATTCAAAGTCGTCCTGGGACCTGCAGGGTGGTCAGCTCATAGAGAGTGTGTCTTGTATGGTCAGGGAGTAGAGAGGTGAAGGGAAGCAGAGGGAAACTGCCCCTGTTTAAAACCCATATCTCGCTGCAGTGGCTTGCAGAGCCAGGCCACAAGGGATCTTTCCTCTCCTCCCACACCGCTATTGTAATGCTGCGTCAAATGGATTCTCTATTCCCTTGAAACTTAATGACAAAATTTTTATTTTCTTTTCACATACTTATTGTTGTAGAATCTTATCGAGTTAATATAACGAAATTAATATTCTCTTTTGCCTTATTATTACGTATATATCCAGCCTCCAGCAGAACCTAATATTTGCCTTAACTCAAAATGATTGCACGAGTAGTATCCTTTTGATATAGCACGTAAAATACGAAAGAGACTTCTTTTCCAGTTTTAGAAAATTGTTGACCATTAGTATATCTGAGTGTTGCTTTGGTGTGACGTCTCAATACCGTAACTTAACCAGGTGCAAATTTGCAAGCATGAGTGTGTGTGAATTACACAATATTAATTTTATTTTTCTCAACTTTCCCTTGCGGAGAATATTGATGTAATGAAGTGAAATTAAAGGTTCGTCCATTACCCGACTTAAATCTTACTTAAGCTTCATCCAGCATATATGCAAGGAAGTATAACAATGAAATTTACGCTAAGCATTTGTGGTTACGTGGATGTGAACAAAAAAAAATCTGTATTTTGTTTTCCTTGTCTCTTCTTCGGTGGTGATGCTGCATGGACTAGGAGTGGTGTGACACATTTAGGACATTTGCCCCTAAAAAGCAAAATGCACGAATCTTCGCAGTCTCACCTGAAAAATGTTGTTTCATTGGCTATGTTACGCAACTCATACTGCTGTGCAATAAGTGAAACAAACAGAACAAACATAATCAAGAAGTGAGAAAAAATCGTGAAATTATTAAAAAAAATATCTATATATATAATTTGAACTGGTAATGGAAATTACGGGAAAACGGCTGGACGGATTTCAATAAATGACCCCTCAATTTGAAGCTTGGAACTCAAAGTTTTTCGGAAAAGTAGTAGTTTTCAGTGAAATGTCAATTTTTAAACATAATTTTCCAATTTTCCAAAATCCATCTGTTGTCAGTTTTGAGAACTAATTTTACTGAATCACGGCCGACTTGATTGAATTTCAGAACAAAACACACACTACAATAAACAATAGGCTATTACACGAAGGCCATGACCTGCAGGATTGCCGACATATTTAGAGCTCAATTCAATTTGTTATTAAAAACTGATTCTGCAGTGTATAATTTTCTGAGTACAGCTGTGTATTGGATATTCAAATCTACGAAACTTGAGGTGGTTTGATGACATTATTACCATTACAAATTAAATATTATTATAGTTAATATCATGATGCATATATTTTTCATTAATTGTACATAATATTGATGCTATATTGATGACATGAAAGTGAAACGTTTTGAGGTTATGTAAGTAAATGTAGAGAATATCTTAACTTAGATCTTCATTTCTATAATTTACTGAGTGGCTGCTATATATATATATATATATATATATATATATATATATATATATATATATATATATAACTTCAAAACTTAAGTAAGATAATAATATTGTTATTAAAAATCAAATATTTTATACTTGTATTAACCAGTGGGGTTGGGTCTTTTTCATATACTTAATGGCGGTGTAGTATAGATATTGATATGTGTCATTGTCTTCAGTACTGGCTCGAGAGAGCGCAAAAATTACAGTTCCTAAGGAAAGATCAAAAGGTATTACTTACTGATAAAATAAGAGGCCTAGAAAATTGTGTAGTCTCCAGATCATTTCAGCAAGATCTCTTAGTAGGATAAAATGATTTTACGCTCTACATTTCAAGTTCTACATGCAGCAGCTATACGGAAATGCTACTGTTCGAAAGCTTAGCAAACCCGACATTTTTTTAACTTTTGCCTACAATCCACAATGACCTGAAATACCTACTGCTATCGTCCTGACATTGATACTTGCTTTTTCGCGTTGAAACTCAAAAACTGAAGTTGGATAGGTTCAAGAAAAAGTATTTGGCCTAAAAAAATCCATTCAGAGGGAGTATGTTTCATTATTATGGAAGCAAATAATTATCAAAAAGACAAGTATTCTTCATTGAAAATAAATCTAAAAAATTTTTATTTGAACGTCTAACGAAATTAATTTGCAGCAGCATTTGCTGCACAAGCCACTAGTATAAATTGATTGTATCAAATTTTGTGGCCAATATGAACTTCCCCTTAGGGGACATGATGAAAAATCGATTCGAAGAACCCTGACGTGTTTCGTGGGTTGCTACAGTTCGTGAGTAATCTAAACGAGCCTCTCAAAAATCATTTGGACCATGCCACCGTTTAAGGTTATTCTAAGACAATTCAGAATGAACTGGTAGATTCTAAGTTGAGTGTCTGTCGATCTGAAATTCAGACTGAAATCGATGGTATTAGTTTTTCTTAGGGATTAGCAAATTATCCCACAGATATCTCCCAACTAAGTTAGGAAGTTTTGGTTTTTCGATATGTAGTGCATTTATTTTTGTCCTATACTTATTAGTAATGGTATCAAGAAGTGAAATTTGTATGTACCGAAATCTACTGCAGCTCTCCCAATCCACAAGTTCACGAGCCGCCACTGGTAACAGTGTTGTATTTGCACTTATATTTCAGTTACTCATTGCTCTCTGCAAAGGGTCATCCTTATCTGAAAGTATAAATTGGTTAACCAACAGTATCATAAGGATCCAATTATGAAAGGTGTTCATTCTCACTATACTAGCTATTTACATGTCATAGAGTGTCGTTGCAGTACCAGCACTGAATTGGCAAATTACAGAAAGTTACATTCCATTCTTTATTATCGTCAGTACATTCATAAGAGGACAGTATTTCTAACAAAACTCGTGTTAAATAGCAGTAATACAGCTAAATTCTCCAGTATAATTTTTATGTTCAGCAGTTTATATCCATCTATTTATTATACATTATTTTAAAGGAACTGCTTACTACTTTACTCAACTTAACGATTAGTATGAATCATTTATATTAATTATATTTTGTTATGCTTTCAAATGGCTAAAAAAATACTCACATTATTTCTACCCACAAGAGGGAAAAGTTTTATGCATAAATTTATACAGTTAAGTTCAACGATTTTTTTTTGCATTGTATAAATTCAACAGAATTATACAATTTACGAGCGGCAGCATGTGCTGCAGTTTTATATTTTTCATCTCAAGTGTTATTTCAAACTTAAGCTTAGAAGAACAGTTGAAATTACCATATTTACTCGCGTAATAGACGCCATCGCATAATGTACGCACCCCACTTTTTAACATCATATATAGGATGAAAAAAAAATCCCCGCATAATGTACGCATTACATTTTCAATTGCTATCTGTGATGATATACAATCATAATGCTGGATGCTTCCCAAGTTTAAATTTTTAAAACAGAGTTAATTTATTACTATAGGTTCTTTTTAAAATGCAAAAATGGATTGTGATTGTGGTTCTTTTTTGCTTTATTTGTATTTTGTTTTAGTTTATACTCTACTACATTTTTTTTTATTAATTTCGTATGATACGCACTTTACATTATTACTACTCATAAGCGTTAGATACATCAGAACTCTTGAAGACATACAATCGATCATTTTCAATATTACTTGAATGTCCAATATCGAAACCAGCTGTGATTATCACGTTGGATGTCAGGTAGTTATTTATCACGTGGGATGTCAGGTAGTTATTTATCACGTGGAATGTCAGGTAGTTATTCATCACGTGGGATGTCAGGTAGTTATTTATCACGTGGGATGTCAGGTAGTTATTTATCATGTGGGATGTCAGGTAGTTATTTATCACGTGGGATGTCAGGTAGTTATTTATCACGTGGGATGTAAGGTAGTTATTTATCACGTGAGATGTCAGGTAGTTATTTATCACGTGAGATGTCAGGTAGTTATTTATCACGTGCGATGTCAGGTAGTTATTTATCACGTGGGATGTCAGGTAGTTATTTATCACGTGGGATGTCAGGTAGTTATTTATCACGTGGGATGTCAGGTATTTATTTATCACGTGAGATGTCAGGTAGTTATTTATCACGTGAGATGTCAGGTAGTTATTTATCACGTGGGATGTCAGGTAGTTATTTATCACGTGGGATGTCAGGTAGTTATTTATCACGTGAGATGTCAGGTAGTTATTTATCACGTGAGATGTCAGATAGTTATTTATCACGTGGGATGTCAGGTAGTTATTTATCACGTGAGATGTCAGGTAGTTATTTATCACGTGAGATGTCAGGTAGTTATTTATCATGTGAGATGTCAGGTAGTTATTTATCACGTGGGATGTCAGGTATTTATTTATCACGTGAGATGTCAGGTAGTTATTTATCACGTGGGATGTCAGGTAGTTATTTATCACGTGAGATGTCAGGTAGTTATTTATCACGTGGGATGTCAGGTAGTTATTTATCACGTGGGATGTCAGGTAGTTATTTATCACGTGGGATGTCAGGTAGTTATTTATCACGTGGGATGTCAGGTAGTTATTTATCACGTGGGATGTCAGGTAGTTATTTATCAAGTGAGATGTCAGGTATAGTTATTTATCACGTGAGATGTCAGGTATAGTTATTTATCACGTGAGATGTCAGGTAGTTATTTATCATGTGGGATGTCAGGTAGTTATTTATCATGTGGGATGTCAAGTAATTATTTATCACGTGAGATGTCAGGTAAGGTAGGTGTCCCTGATATGCCCATGCTAAGGTTTGAGAATTTTTCTAGCCGCCATTTTGAAAAAAAATGTAAACCACTTTTTCTTACTCGTTCTCAGTCTAATGGACTTTCTTAAAACAATTTCCTTTCCCCATAAAAATAGCTTTAATTTTCCAAAAAGTCCCAAATTCCAAAAGTCTACCTAGTGGCCATATCAGGAACATGTGCACATGATATGGCCACCCTTGTTCCATGTTCTACAAATCGTGATTGTTTTCAGTTCGATAGCGCAGTTGTGTTAAAATTAAATAATTTTGGTGTAAAATGAATAAAAATGACACTTAATAATCTTTTTTATAATTCAAAAGTGTAGTCAAAACAGGGTTTTCCATAAAAAATTAATATTTTGCAATTCATTTTGCATAATTTTCAGAAAAGTCTGTGAATATGTTAGAAATTTAATTTTTTCAGTCGTTGACTTTACTACATTATATATTTTGTTAGGTGTTAACCTTTACATAATAAATTGTGTGATGTATGAACGTTTTCGTTGACCATGTCAACATCATCAGATACACTCTGTCATTTTACAATATCAATACTCTCAATGTTATCTACACAATTCACATACAATACATGTTTTCTGTCATAGGAAGGTGAAACTATTGAAAAATTCATATAATTTTTCAATAGGTTTCACCTTCATATGACAGAAAACATGTATTGTATGTGAATTGTGTAGATAACATTGAGAGTATTGATATTGTAAAATGACAGAGTGTATCTGATGATGTTGACATGGTCAACGAAAACGTTCATACATCACACAATTTATTATGTAAAGGTTAACACCTAACAAAATATATAATGTAGTAAAGTCAACGACTGAAAAAATTAAATTTCTAACATAAAAAATTAAGTTGTTTTTCTTAAAATACAAAATTGTTGCGTAATCCCAGCTATAAGGCGTGTAAATTTGTCAGGTGAAAAAATAAAAGTGAAATGAACTTGATATGGCCATGGTGCATTTGATATGGCCATATCGGGAGCAGGTAAGCTTTCACGAAAATCGTTTGATTATGAACAACTCGTAAAAGATACGCCATCAACTACAACACCAATCAACAGAACATTAAAAACTGAATGGAGTAGGATGGTTTTCATGAAACAAGTCTTTGAAAAACATGCATAAAACAAAGGAGACTTACCAGAGAAAAATAAGAGGAGGTCACATGAAAACCGCAAAACAGGCAACTGACGCCATATTGCTCAACCTGACTGGATGGAAAACGATCAAGTGACATACCAGGATGCCCTTTCACTGGATGCTGCTGCAATTTAGCGGATTTTTTGGTTAACTAATTCACAATAGGGGGGGGGGGGGCATATCAGGAACATGGCCATAACAGGAGCACCCACCTTAGTTATGATTTTCTCTCCTACAATTTTTCCTCGCATATAATGCGCACCCTGAATTTTTAATCCAAAGATTATGGGAAAAGTTATTCATCATCTTTTACAATATCCACCTCGCGTCAATGGAATTCCTTGTCACAAAGTATTAGGGGCTGCAAGACAACAAACACCTTTAAGAACAGCTTAAAAGATAACCTCATTAGCATTTCACTCCAACCATACTGATTTAAAATATCACTGACTACGCTGTTACTTTTTTCTTTAGACATCATCCTGATTGTGCTGTATTTTAATTGTCTCATAATAATCTCTTTCTATTATCTAATATTATTTGAAATATATTAACATTCTATGTATTTTAGTTTAATTCTGCTACACAGTTTATTTCAGTGTTTAATTAATAGTTCATAGTATTTTGTTGTTTAATTTGTAAATAACTTTTGTATACATGTAACTCTCATCTAAATCAAATTGTTGAATTCTTTGTAAGTTCATGCATATGTATATACACTTTTTGCTGGTTGAGTGGAAGAGAAGGCCTTACGGCCTTAACTCTGCCAGCTAAAATAAATCATTATTATTATTATTATTATTATTATTATTATTATTATTATTATTATTATGGGAAAATGTGCGACTATTACGCTTGTAAATACGGTATATAAAATTCAAAATATTACACCGATTATGATCACATAATACCACTCACTAGAAGCTTAAAATAAAATAATGTGAATATTCAAAAACTGTTTCTGATGATGATGGTAGTAGTAGTAGTAGTAGTAGTAGTAGTAGTAGTAGTAGTAGTAGAGTAGCAGTAATAGTAGTAGTGTAGTAGTAGTAGTAGTAGTAGTAGTAGTGATAATGATGATAATAATGATAGTGTGGTGATAGCAGTGATTCTGGTGATAGTAAAAGTGATAGCAATAAGAAGTAATGATAGTATTAATGAGTGATAGTGGTGATATAGTAGCACCAGTAGTAATAATCATACTGAAAAGCACAAGATGATAACTGTAATGTACACATGATCAACAGAAGAGGAAGATCTAATATCCACTATTCACTCCTGCAGGTTATTCAATGTTTATATCTATACACATTTTGCCATTTAAGTTAAGGAATTATTAAACATAAGTATATGTCACAAATCAGCCTCATTCCAATACATACAGGAGCATGCATTTGGGTTTTGGACCAATTCTAACTTTATTGTATTAAATTTACATTTTCAAATTTTAGTGTTCGATTTTATACAATTGCTTTATTACTTCACATTATAAAATCAGGATCGTTGCTGCCTAGTCATGCAGAATGATTTATTACTGTTCTAAATAAAGGAAACTTGAAGTCCATTACTTCAAGTATAATAAAATCTCTGTTGCTATAAATCACAAGTATGCCACTTCAGCAGTAGCCCTCAGACACCAACATCAATGTTAATGTTTACACTTAAGAGGTATTCAAAATATTCACTTCAAATGCACATAGTGCAATTATATACATATTTTTACGTTGGATAAAGAAGGTGTTATGTAAACGCTGACTTTATTAGGAACAAAAGGGTACAACAATCTACTGCTTAATAAAGAGGAAAAGCTCCAATGGAAGGCATTACATTTAGTTCTCCTATATGATTTCCTTCATGAGCTTGATACTTTCAACATTCTTCAAACATTCAAACTATTCAAAATAATATAATAACAAATTGTGGAAATATTTCCTAAGTCTATAGCATACAGAAATGAAGATTACGTAAGAAATTATAATTTTCCAATAATTGTAATGATTTAGGGTAAATTGTAACAACATTTTTGTCATTATGAAGTGCCTGCAACTCATTTAACTTCAATATTGCGTCGTATTACGATCTATGAATGCTGTAACTAGAGTCAGCCATATGATTCAGGACTAGTTTATTATCATTGCTACACAGTAAAACATAAGATGGCAGACACACTGTTCGTGTTATGTAGGCCTAATTTACGTTATGTTTTAAAAGTTATGTCACCGAAAAATTAAATATAAATATTGTAACAGAAGTCTCGTATGTGATTTATAACTAACTTAGAACACAAATTATTGTTCTTAAGTGTTACTGTTGTGTAGTAAATTGTATGATAGTGTATACACTGTTCATATCTAGACCTCGGATTTTAGGTTAAATGTCTATTTTTATATAGGGATAACTAAAACTAGTTAAATATCTTCACATTTTATATAAAATATGAACGTTTGAAAGCGGTTTTATGATGCCTAAAAATGTCTGTTTTCCCCATTGAGACCTATTTTTATTTGTTACGTAATATTTTTAAATTTTCGTGTAGCAGTGAAAGAGAAAGTTTTGAATGTCATGGGGCGAATTTGTTACAAATATCCCAGAATAGTTTAGTTGTAAGAATGAATAAATTCCTGGAAGGTGTCTAGTTTTGTTGAGCACTTGAACAAACAGTAGGAATGTGATGAATATAGTTCTCTCTAAAGAATTCAGCATGGCAAATATTATTACATTTAAATACGCATCCATTGTATCATTGGGAAGAATTTTTTTCTCTTATAAAACAGTTCTGTTTAAGAAAAGGCAAAGTTCACAATAGAAAATTAGAGAAAAACGTCGTTATGTATTGCAAACCAATTATGAATTATGTGTTAATTGTAAATTCATTGGTAAATTAATTAATTAAATTGTAATATGAGCACTTGTAGTAGCAGCCTTAGAGCAATGAGAACGATGAATTCATAAAAAATTATATACCGGTATTCAAAATTTAAGACTTAACAAAAATAAAGTTTTTAACTGCAATATTTTTTTAGTGTTTTTGTTACTGTACATTGTGTGGATAGAAATGACATTTTAACTGCTTGAAATTTTTTATATGCCTAAATCTATGTTTTTAGTGCCTATTTTGATAAATTCAAGGCCTATTTTAGGTGCCTAAAAATCCGAGGTCTATTCATATCACATAAGAGCTCAAATGATGAATTGTTTATGCTTGTAAATTGAAGTAATTTGCATGATATGTATTATCTATTTTTATATATCTCAATTGATTGAATTGTTTATGCCTTTAAATTGAATTATTTACTTGCTATGTATTATATTTTTATGGCTCAATTAATTAATAATTTATCATCTGCTTACTATATACTGTATATTTTTTTGTAGGGCCACCAGCGTAGTTCAGTCAGCAGACTTGCTAGTCTGCCAATCACCTGATTGGGTTTTTCCGAGGTTTTCCTCAATCATAAGGCAAAAGCCAGATAATCGATGTCGAATTCTCGGCATCATTTCATCTCGTCAGAAAATTGTAATTTTGTAAAATTTTGACTTGTTCCACATCTTAAAGCTTCAATGCTAAAGTAAGATCTATGGAATACAATAAATGAAAAAGAAGAAGAAGAAGAATTGTCACCAATGAAAAATAACCAAGCATTTCTATTTAACTTGAAAATTTTAATAACATATCTTGTGAGTGTCTGTTTGAGAACATATAAGAAGTTAGTATTAGAGTTAAATTATTATAAAGATTCCCTGCGATTCATGACGAGTAAAAAGTACAGTACTTTTACACTCCAAAAAGCTAGAAAATTACATTTATTAAGTTTTATATTTAGTTTGATAATTTGGGCTGGTTTAAATTATAAATTAAAACAGTAACCACATTTCAAATTTGAATACAGACCTTTTATCAAAATGTCTTAACAAAAGTATATTTTTGCAAAATAGAGATCAAATTTATGAACCATAGTTGCTGAAACATCTGTAGTTTCTTGGCCACAGTAATTTAAATAATTATTCTTCGTAATGAGTATTTGAGAGTTTTATGAACACTGTTTGACATTATAGACCCTAAAAGTAGTTTGGTGAATAAATATATTATTACAATGTACCGAAGTACATATATTTCCGTGCAGAAATTTTGCGTCATTATATGATGAAGGATGAGTGGAACGGAGAAAAATTCTCTTTGGCACCAGGATTTGAACCCGGGTTTTCAGCTCTTTGTACTTAATGGACAGAGCGTCAGCACATAGAGCTGAAAATCCGGGTTCAAATCCCAGTGCCAGAGAGAATTTTTCTCCGTTCCACTTCATTATTGGTGAATAAAGTTAATTTTAAGGTTACTCCAGCAGAAGACTTCAATATTGTCAGCATGACAATTAAATCGTATAGGGAAAGACTTGCAAGGAGCACATTACTATTCTTTTTATAAACGTGAGAGTCATAGATGCAGTTAGGATTTCCATAGAATAAATTATTAATTTTAACTATTTAGTTTTCATTCAGTCAATTAATTTAAGTAAGTACGAGGGGGATCCAGGAAATAACGACCGTTCCCGCATACCCGCCACGCAGCTGACTCCCCTTCCTTGTTTGAAGGTAAACTGGCTTCCTTAACATGTGTTCTCATAATGTTGTGAGTACTGGTTGCAACAAGTCGCCATTGTGCATTTTGTGTTACTTAAAAATGAACGACGTGATTGATAATCCCGCCGACTGTGAGGTGAGGAGTGTGATTCGATTTTTGAATGCCCGACATTTGAAACCTGCAGAAATTTACCGGCAATTGAAAGAAGTGTATGGTGATACTGTAATGAATGAAAGAAATGTGAGAAAATGGTGCGAAATGTTCAACAATGGGCGAACAAATGTCCACGATGAAACTCGACCCGGACGCCCATCACTCATCACAGAAGACCTGAAGACTAAAGTAAACGACAGAATCTTGCAAGACAGGCGCACATCACTCGACGAATTGCATATTCCCTTTCCTGACATTTCTCATTCTTTGCTTGGTGAAATTGTGTCGCAACATCTTGGCTACCACAAAATCTGTGCCCGCCCGCACACTGCTGCTTCAACTCGAGAATTGCTGGATCAATTCGGTTGGGAAATCTTTGATCATCTGCCCTATAGTCCAGACCTTGCTCCTAGCGATTTTCACGTTTTCACTAAGCTGAAAGACTTTCTGGGTGGTACGCGTTTTGGAAGTGATGAAGAGTTGAAGACGACAGTGAACACCTGGCTTAATGAACTGGCGGCAGAGGAGTATAACACGGGAATTCTAAAGCTAGTGAACAGATACGACAAATGTTTAAATGTAGGTGGTGATTACGTAGAGAAGTAAAGGAAGCTTCAGTTATGTAACAGACTTTGTTTTTTCAAATAAATATATTTTTTTTAATTATTACAACAAAACGGTCGTTATTTCCTGGATCCCCCTCGTATCTTGTGGTTTTTAAATTTATCATTTCTTTTACCTATAAATGCATACAAACTTGACAAAATTTGAGATTAAGGGGGTAAATACGTTAACAAAAACTAAGCATTACAAATAGACTAATTTTAATCGAAAGTTTTGATAACTGTGTACTCCTACAAATGTCACACGAATTAAGTTCTAATGAGATAAAAAAAAGTACCAACAGTAGATAGATTTATGGGAATTATACAGTATGTTATTATATTCGTTACATTTACATATGGATTAAATTTTTAACAACTCCTGTTGGAAGAGTAAAATGTAATTGTTTTAAAAATGACAGACACGTCCAAATTTATCCTAAATAGACTGGTCTGGGGTGATATACGATCCTATATAGCTAGTTATAGTGACTTGAGAAATATTTCCTTCAAATTTTTCCCATTCTCGAGGAATTTAATACAATGTACAACAAAAACACAACTAGATACATGGCACTAAAGTGATGGAGGTGTGCATTCTGATGTTACTTTCAATTAGAGATTTCTTAAAATTGTTTATATCTGTCACCGACTACTACAGCACAAAATAATGTTTATCTTCGTAATAATTATTAACTGTAACAAAATTAAACCAATTTCTTGTAATCCTTTTAAGAACTCAGTTATGAGCCGTTCAAAGAGGTAAGAAATATAAGCAATCTATGTTTAAATAATAGGTAAAAAAAAAAGTAATTTACAGATACATTCTGGTTTTCCTCTGTCCTCTCTCCCATCTATCAAAGTATTGTCAAAAAAACTTTTAAATACATAAGTTAAAGTAGCAATTATATTGAATTATAAATTAATAATAATTTTAAAATGGCATGAAGATATTGATACACTAGGAATTGTCTATAATAACAAATGTATACTAACATGGCAAAAAGCTCACTGAACTTACAGTTATTTCACAAAAAATGATGTATATTCTATATTACCAACTAATGATTTTTAATTATTAACATAAAATATTTTAAATTTGTATTTTATAGAATTAAAAGTTTCACAACGAGTTTAGGAAACATTGTTTTAGGCCGTACAAGATATTTTACTTCAAATAAAAAACAAAACAATGTGAATTTGGTTCTTGACAAACATATATTTTATTTTTCGAGTCCATTCACTATATTTTGTTTAATTATCACTGAGATGGTTGAATGTACCATCTCTATCCACTGCCCATCATGAATGCCAATTTTCTTGACAACACACAATACACTATGTCCATAAAGTTTCAATAACATTATAATAAATTACCGGTAATCATTGCTCAGAAACCACATGACATAGAGAAATACGGGTTTTTGCAACATGTTCTACGTCTATCAAAGTTTTGTTTTCATTATTTTTGCAGATTTTAATTAAATGACACCAGTGGAGAAGGCGCAATGTGTGCGGTTATGCTGAGTGTAAATCATCAATAACATTTCAGCAGCAATATGGAAGAAATCCTCCATCCATATCCACCATAATGAGATGGGTCACAAGCTTTCAACAAACTGGTAGTGTTAAGGACTTGCCATTACTCTTCAAGGACCGACCACTCATATAAATTGAGGGAAAGAAGACAGAGGACGGACACTGGAAAGTTTTCTTTTCTCAATCATACTATCAGGGACTGGAATGCTTTACCTGCAGACTTACTAAAGGCTTTACCAACAACCAAAAATGTATTTAAAAATAGGCTTAAGGACTTTACTAATAGATGGTAATTATACACAGTATTTAAAGGGTGTAATTGATATTTTGTTATTGAAGTGTTGTATCAGTGAAGAATTATGTTGTGTCAGTGAAGTGTGTTGTGTAAGTGAAACGTGTTCCTGTCAGTGAAGCTTTATAGTTATAGTGGTAGTGCAAAGTATTTGAACTGTGAAATGTTTTTGAAATGTTAGTGAAATCAGGACAGAGTCAGTGAAATGTGTCGTAGGTCCAGTGCAGTGAGTGAGTTGTCAGCGAAATGAGTGTAGTGTTGAAAGATACTTGTGCAGTTATGAACATATCATGCTCGTGGGTTTTAGTTTGAACTTAGGTTTAAGATACAAATTAGATTTACTTTAAATGTTATTTTAAGTGATCGTGCTTCATTTAATTTATTATTATTATTATTATTGTTAGTATTAATTATTAGTATTATTATTAATTGTATTTTTTTTATTAATTGTGTCTATTATTGTCATTATTGAGTGTAATTAGTTACCACAGCCACCGGGTATATACCCATTGCAGTGTGAATAAATACATACACATACATGGAGTGGACAACCAGTTGTGGCTCAACAAACTGTCGACACTGTGCAAGTTGCATTTCAACACAGCTCTCAGAAGTCAATCTGTCGTGCTTCACGGGAACTGCATATACCCAAATCAACCATCCATAAGGTTTTCCATAAGCAGCTACAACTTCAAGTTTATAAATTGCAAATTACCCACATTGTCGACAGTTTGTTGAGTCACAACTGGACGTCCACTCCATGGCAAGTCCTTAGCATTACCGGTCTGTTGAAAGTTTGTAACCCATCTCATTATGGTGGATTTGGATGGAGGATTTCTTCCATATTGCCAGCGGAATTGTCGCTGAACTGTTATTCGTGATTTACACTCAATATACCACCACACACATTGGGCCTTCTCCACAGGTGTCATTATCGTATTATGTATTGCATTAAAACAATTACCAATTACCTTCGATTACTCTGAACGTATTTCTTCTCAAAAAACTAAGAAAAGCATTGCATGAAGATTCTTTTCATCAATGGAGCAAATTGAAAAGTAAAGGTTTGGGAGTTGTTTTCTATTCTCACTGGAAGAAAGGTAATTCGTGGATCTCAACTAAAAAAGGACTTTCGAGCAGTCAGTGGACGAAATCCATTAAGATGAACTGTAATACAATACCTGTACGTACTCTCCCTGGTAAAACTCTTGACTCAACCCATTGCAGGAGATGTGACGAGCAAGAAACGCTTTCTCACGTTTTGGGTTTCTGCCATCATGGAGAATTGCTAAAAATCAACAGACATAACACAGTTCGTTCTCTCATCGCAATTTCAATCCGCCAGAATGCTTCCTATGGGGTTTATGAGGAGGTTGGTTGCGTCTCTTCTGATGGCTCTACTAGACGTGCTGATATCATCTTAATTGTATGACTTAAGGCTTTCCCGGCGTTTGATATAGGATAACTCTTCTCGGGTTCTCAGCCAGGTGAGTTGGAGATTAGCTTCCAAGCTTTTGACGGCTAGCTCTGCCATCTTCTTCAGGAATGAAGTGATGTGGGACCACGTCTAGCCGGTATATATGCAAAACTAGGGCTTCCCACTGTGGGCCAATCAGGAGCTAGTTCCTAGTCCCGACCGCCAGGCGCATTCTGGTTGGTGGACGCGGCAGCCAATCAGGAGCTACTTGCTGTTCCCGACTGTCTGCCGTGTGCTGGTGGTCTAAGCGTATTGATAGCAGGTTTCCATGCTGTACTCAGCTGTAGACCCCCGTCTCTGTTGAAATTATTGCCATCTAGCTGGATTTCGATGGCTTCCTTGATAACTAAGTCCCAGTAACCTGATGTCTTGTCCAAGATGGTGGTGGCGCCGAAATCTATCTTGTGACCAGTTTCTAGGCTGTGTTGGGCTACTGCAGACTTATCAGGATAATACGACAGACAGTCGGGACCAGCAAGTAGCTCCTGATTGGCTGCCGCGTCCACTAACCAGAATGCGTCTGGTGGTCAGGGCTAGGAACTAGCTCCTGATTGGCCCACAGCGGGAAGCCCTATTTTTGCATATATACCGGCTAGACGTGGTCTCACATCACTTCATCCCTGAAGAAGATGGCAGACCTAGCCGTCGAAAGCCTGGAAGCTAATCTCCAACTCACCTGGCTGAGAACCCGAGAAGAGTTATTCTATCATCAAATTGTTCGGGAGAAGGATAAGGGTGTCATTCTTGATCCTACAGTCCATTTCGAGATGCATGAACAACAGCCACAAGAGGTGTGTCGTGAAAAACAAGTCATATATGAGCCTTGTTGTCAGCATCTCGAAGCTTACTACCACATCATACATTGGACAGTTTTTGAGCTCATGTTTGGTGCCCATAGCACAATCTGTCTAGAAACTTTAAATCAACTTAATTTAAAGTTTCTGATGCAACGATTGATGCCATAGGATCTCATGTGTTAAAATCACCCTTAGCTATAGTTAGTAATCATTTATATTCAAGAAACTTTTATTGTAAATGATTTCCTATGTAATCTTCATCTTACGATGTTTGGTGACATATACACGTCCGTTGATGTGACATATTAATGAATTTAAATACTATTATGGTCACAATCATGCCATGCTATGAAAAAAAAGTTTCACAACCTCGAGCGGGAATCGAACCTGCGACTTCCTGTACTCCAGTCAGGCGCTCTACCACTAAGCTATCAAGTTCGTCTCACGCCAAAGGCTTGGAATTATCCTTTCATACTGACATTTGCAAAGTTTCTTTCAACCCATAAGCAGTGCTGACTACATCAGACGCTATGGACAGTACTCTATAACAGAGTCGCCAGTATGAAAGGATAATTCCAAGCCTTTGGCGTGAGACGAACTCGATAGCTCAGTGGTAGAGCGCCTGACCGGAGTACAGGAAGTCGCAGGTTCGATTCCCGCTCGAGGTTGTGAAACTTTTCTTTCATACCATGGCATGATTATGACTATAATAGTATTTAAATTCATGATTTCCTATGTTTTCTCATTATTTATCTTATAATGTTTTTTTTTTTTTTTTTTTTTTTCCAAATTATTGTTTGTTTTTATTTTGTCACATACATAATTGTTTTTAATCATTGTTCATTGTGAAAGGATTAGTAGGCCAATCTATGAACCCTTATTTAGGGCGGCCTTTGTTGTTAATAAACAAATTTCTCTCTGCAAAAAGAATGAAAACAAAACTTTGAGAGATGTAGAACATGTTGCAAAAAACGGTGTTGTTCTATATCATATGGGTCCTGAGCAAAGATTACTTATAACTTACAGGAACTTTATGGACATGGTGTACAAAGAAAAATATCTGGATAACAAGTTGAAATTAAACATTGATTAAAGTTCTCGTTAACACTTTGTTAAAACATAAAATTTACTTAGTCATACGTTAAAAAGTGTTAAAATTGTTAAAAAAAAGGTATATACCTTCGACAGACGGCCCGTTTCGACGCTATGTCATGTCATCCTCAGTGTCTGAGACACTGAGGTCTGAGACACTGAGGATGACGTGACATAGCGTCGAAACGGGCCGTCTGTCGAAGGTATATACCTTTTTTTAACAATTTTAACACTTTTTAACGTATGACTAAGTAAATTTTATGTTGAAATTAAAGATATTTTCTCGAACATCTCTTTTAATTTGACTTGTTTTGAAATATATGAAATGAAGAAATAAATATTCTTAAGGTGAAGTATCTTTTATATATTTTTAGATCTGTACACTGTAAAATTAACCTCTGACATCATCAGAATGACACTAACAGGCACTGTGTCACATGAGATTTGTATATTATTACTACTGCGCTCGATTCTGAGCTACAGAAGTATGCATTACAACACATAAACAAACTACTAAATTAAAATTGTAAGCTACAGTAATACTACTCTTCTAAGACAGATCCCTACACCCCCTGAGCCAACTGGTAGAATGAGCACTTTGAAAATGTTACAAGAGTAGCATGGTAGACAAACCAACCTTCACCTACACCCGTCACCCCCAGTATTCTGCAAAATATATTCAACCTTGAGCAATTCTCTTCAGATTAAAGTTGGCAATTTTGGGTCTTAAATTACAATCAGAAATGAAGGTACTCAAAACTGCAAACTTTTTACCGTATCATCACTCCAGGCTGAATCTTTTAGGTATACAATAATATAAACAAAGTAAATAATAGGTTTTCTCACCACTGCACATTTTTATAACTACTATATACAATACTACAATACAGACACATCTGGTAATGTGAATAATTTTAACCAGTCGTATCTAACATCTTGTCATTTTCCTACAAAGAGGTACCGTAATTGCATAGTGATACAGAACTGAGACATAGCATTTCTAATGAAATGAAATTTCTCTTCAATTTTCAGATCATGGCCTTCGGAAACAAATAGGATATTCAGTGTGTTATTGATATTTATTGTCTGTGTGTTTTTTTTAAGTATTTCAAAGTTAAATTATTTATCATAACCTCACATTAAAAAAAAAAATCCTTCTCTGAAGTAATCAGATATCAATTCCTTAAAAGTGCATTGGGTAATGAATGAATTATAGAAATCAAGGAGGCAGTTTATAAACCATGACATTCAGTGAAATATAAAAGGTGTATTGAATTTAAATAGAATCACATACAGTAAAACCTCGATAATCCAGACCCAGTTAAGTCGCTTAATCAGGACAAAAAGAATTTGGAAAATTTAAAGAATCTTGTTTTAAGACTTACTTTTATACATTAGAACTATGGAATTACAATATTACACCTATAGTATTAAAAATAAAGAAAATCCATCAAGTTTGCATTAAAGTAATTAAAGTATACAAATAAATATTATTATCGATTACTCATTTTACTATATCATAGGCTATAGTGTATTTAGGCCTATGCCCTTTAAATACACCACAATAAACGTATTTTGTTGCTATAAACGAGGTTTTAATGCACTTTATTTCGGTTAATCTGGACTTTCGTTAAACCGGTAAACTTATCCCCACAATTAGTCTGGATTAACGAAGTTTTACTGTATTTGTTATTTCTATTTGTTGTCAGGTTCCATACATATGACTTTCTCAGAACAACAATAACACATTATAAAAGAAAGCACGTCATATCATTAATTACATAATGCTAAAGAACAAATTTTCGTTATTTAGTAAAAACAAGAAGATGGAAAATATTAAGAATATGGTACGGTAGTAGTGCATTTTTGGAAGAACTATGACATTTTAGACAATTTTGCAATCTGTTTTTGCATATCTTCTGTTAGGATATTATTAGGAAATATTGACTTGTCACAGATAACAGCACTGAGTATTAATTAAATATCTGATTACATGATATCTTCCTGTTTGTTTCTATTCTATTTTTAATTTGTCATGTAAGCAGGACATATTTGTTTTTCACAGTAAATGAATCAAAATTGAACAAGGGATCTTGCATGAAGTTGCTTTATCTATCTTTGAATTTTGTTTATGAAAATTACATGACTACTCGAAAGCTTAAATGCTTAATAACAAATACATTCCACAAAAGAAAAAAGAGAAAACAAGAGAAAAGAAAAATAAAAGTCATCATTTCTGTATCACTATAGGTTTCACACATTTACAAATTCGATAAAATCATTCATCCCATTACCATTGTACAGTCTTGTGCATAAATATATATCACCATGACAAAGTTTTAATATTAATCAAGGCGACTAAAAGGAAAAACTGCACAGTATACTGGTATAGGTAGAACACAATGAAACATCCAACATGAGGGTGCAAATTTATAACAGTGGGGGTGGCTTAATAATAAGACATAACCTCAATGCCTTGTTAGTTATAATCGAGAAAATAAGTAAATAAGAGAGAAAGATAGAAAAACGTCTTCTTCAAATACAAGCATGTTGCTAAGTATCTAATCTCACTAAAATGTTTATTAGAGTTTGTGAAGACTTCGAAATACTGATTTTCAAATTGCTGTTTTCATTTTTTGTAATGTTATATATAATAAAAACCAGTAATATATCACGTTACGTGAATTTTTATTATAAGTACGTACAATATTTTTTAATTAACTAACATTTGATATATACGATCTTAAAGTTTTACTTGTAATTGCAAGACAACACAGGTATTACATTATTACAAAGTTTATATTATACAGAATGAGTATAAAATGAAAAAGATTGTACTTATTTATTGTGTTTATCACCGTAACGAGAATAAAATTTCACCTCAATATACGAAAACAATTTTAAAAAGTTCTTTCATTAAATTTTTTGAAGAGAAAATAAGGAACTATTTAGTTATTAATTTTGACTTTTTCAGAGCAAAAGACTAAAATAAATACACTGAAATTAACGGATTTTTAATACAGCTTATCAAGGACTTTCGACTAAATATATTACAATTTGCACCCTTCATGACACATCTTCATTCCATAGTATCCAGTCAGAAGGTTAAGAGATTGTTCCAATTCAGAAAATAAATACGGATTTTGAAACTAAATTTATTTATTTATTTTTGTTTTCTTGCAATTAAATCCTTCCTGGGAACTTGGTTGAAGATGTGTACTACAGCAAGTCAGGGCTTCTCAAACTAAATACCAGACAGGGAACATTTTAGCATTAAATCTTACCAAATTCTAGGACACTATTTTATATAATACATGGATAGTGTAAAAATATATATTTGTCATCATTCTGAGTAATCTAAATGTACACTTATAGCACTGAACGACTAACATTATTACTAATCCAAACACATATAAACTCTTAGCACAAAGAAACTCTTCTCATTAAAGTGAATTAAACAACACGAACGTAGTTTGAGAAGCACTGATGGACTTTGGATACAAGTTCACACTTACTGTGCATCACATTTCCGTTATACTGCAACAGAAGCTTACGAGATAGTTATTTATTTATTTATTTATATTACTCATATTTTGTATAAATCCTTGTGTCACATCAATCGATAATCACAGAATTTCATAAACTATCCTCTCAGAAAACAGACTAATATATTACTGGGAAAATCAGAATTTTACTATAGCTCAATGTGAGTATGGAGAATATATACTGAGCTCTCCTATAATTTCACTGGTTATTATTAGGCAGAATGAAAAAATACATATTTGAACATTTCATACCACAAAAAAAAAAAAAAAAAAAAAATGGAAACGTATGACATAATGAAGATTTACTATAAAGACCTGATTTAATTCCTGACCTACCACATAAATCTTCTGTGGCCATGTTCAGATTCCTTACAGGTCATGATTGTGTAAACATTTACATAGGATTGGCATTGTGTCTACTCGAAATTGTGTACTGTGTTTTCAAGAAAAAGAAATGGATATGAATCATTTAACACACTGTGAAGCACTTAAAAAAAAAATAGAAGTCTTACATCTGAATACTAGGAAGCAAGAGGAAAAAATAACTCGATTGTTAAATCAAGAGCATTAGATACCTACCTACATTTCATATGCTTCTTCCTTTAACGACATAAGAGGAATTGAAATTTCAGTGACTAAGGCTCAAATAAATTTTTACAGTAAAATCCCTCGTATCCAGTACCCAAATAACCGGCAATACCAAAACAACGGCACTTTTTGCTAGGCAAAAAAAAAAATAGTCGTTCATGCGAAAGGGAAGAGTCAGACGAAGGTGTGAGTGGTTTTCGTGGATCATACATGCTGCATATTGTATTTACTCTTTACATTGTTCACGTGTGAAAACATAGACTGAAAACTCCAGTTATGTTCCTGGAGTAGATTGGATAGCATCGGTAAGCTGTCACTTGGACCTTGCAAACAATGCGCAGAGATGATATCTTTAAATTCACCACTTGAACTCACCCGTTTCGAAGGGGTGTTGGATGAGTCTAAATAGGAAAGTGTGAAATTCTCTGTACCTACAACGTGTAAAACTTTCATTCAAGTGATAGATAGTAATATGTTATATTAAAAAGGTTTAAATCATCGAGCACTACATCATCATCTTCACAGGTGCGACATTGGCTACACTGCTTTTCACGTCACATGGCCGCCATTTAAAATTGTCATAAGGTTACCGGTACGAAAACTTTTAGTATTTTTTACGCTATTATGTATTACTGTATTACAATAATTATAAACTGATGAATGTACATTATTGTATTCAGTACTAAAAATAACATTGTACGTATTTCAAAACTTTATTTTTAAATATCTATATGAAAATTACTAAATTTCAACATGGAAAAAAATGTTTGTGCAGTACAGTATGTCTTTACATAACCTATAAATGTATTTTTCAATTATCTGGCAAAATCAGTTATCTGGCACTGGCTTTGTCCCACAGTTGCCAGATACGAGGAATTCTACAGTACTACTTAACACAAAATACGCTCCATGTAAGGAATTTTTCATAAAGTTTAGCTTCACTGTTGACAATGTGTCAAGTGTTGAATGATATCTGGAATACTATTGCATTTAAATTACAAGGGCGATCCCAGAAGTAGAGCTCTCATATCCAGATATATACGTGGTTGTTATTTATTGAGTTAACAGTCAGAGTTATTCTGAACGATTCTGTGCAAGTTCAATTAAATTGCTTAAAACCTTTTTTGTGTATAATCGATTGAAATGGACGACGAAAATCAGTTAGGTCACGTTAGTGTCTCAGATCAAAGATCATTCATTGAAATAGAAACTTTACGTGGATGTTTGCCAAAAGAAATGTGACTTTACAACAGACCATAGTACCATTTCCTGATGGTTTCGACATGTCTGTGAAAGTCAAATTGCTACAGAAGACAACCAATGCATTGGAAGACTGAAATCATCACCGGACTTCACTAATTCTTGCCAATGTTTTGGAAGAAGACATAGACTAAAAATTCGCCAGAATCCACTAGAGCTATTGGAGTCTGGTTTGCTGCTTCTCTACGATAATGCAAAACCGCAAATCGCAGAGCCAGTGAATGCCTTATAACCGATTACAAGTGGGGAAACACTCCTTCAGCCAGCCTACAGTCCGGACATCACCCGACTATGATGTTTTCTTGAAAATGAAAAATCCACTTCAGAGTCATCTTTTTGCAATGTTAAAGGACCTGAATACAGCTGTGGCCCAAAGCATCCAAGACCTAAATTTCAAAGGAGAATTAAGCAGTTCAAAATCACAGCGTTGGGAAGCAGTCATAACACTCCAAGGGGACTATTTTGAATGATCTTGATGTAAGTGGACTGAAAAAAGGAAATGCGTTCTAATGACGCAAGTCTATGCATTACTTCTTGGATCACCCTTGTACATCTGGATTAAAACAGATTTTCTCTCAGATGAACTTTTTAATCTAAGATACGTATTACAAAAAAAAAAAAAAAAGTAAAATATGACATAATGAAATATGACAGGAATAATTCGACATAATATGATGTTAAACACAATCATTTATATAGCAAAAATTCCATATTGAAATCAAATGGGATTGAAATTAGTCTTTCCAGAATGGAAAGTTACTAGGTAGGCCTACACTATAACCTATGTTTATGAGCATACTAAGAAGTGCACAAAAAAATACAAATTTCTTGTTACAAATTATAAGAAAATGATATGCTCTGCTAGAATAGATTTTCCTCAGACTTGAAAACTTAAATTTTTTATATTCTCATCTCTTTGGAATCTAACAAATATCAGTAAGCTTGTGATAAAAAAAATAATAATAAAATCATAGGTACAACAGTAAAAAGTTTGCAAATCTCGTGGATTGTTATTTAATAGTGAGTATATATTGCCTAATGAGTTAGAGGGCTCATTTATATTGTCTCCATACTTACTTTGAAACAACTAAAATGATTCCATTCATTCTTACGCAGTCATGTTCAAGAACAAGAAGAAATTAAGACTATAAACAAAACTGTCTAATAAATACCCAATACAACTATAAGATACATATGCAAACTGGACAGGAACATAAATATCAACCAGCACCATTGTCGTCTATCCGTATGTCCAAAAAGTTAATAAAAAAAATATTTCACAAGAGGGGCCTCGGCTACACCTTGTTTTCCTATATCAAAATGTTTCTAGAAGCCAAAGATTAAAATTATTTAAAAAATTGTATTCCTACTATCTATTCCACAGCTAGAGAGATCAAACTCTACTTTCTAGAGACTAAATCTCTTATGTATACTTGTCATTAGAAAGATAAGGATCGGAAAAGATGATAAGGCACACATCTTCATAATGTAATGCATATGTTGGTGTAAAGAGCTCGGTACTATTACGAATACTGTCGTGAATTTAGAGTCGGTTCTGCAACCATTGCACATTCCCGACGTGTTCAGTACTTCATCACAACTTGTCGAGACCAACATATCTATATACTATACTGTTTATAATGGCACCGATATTGAACATTCATACAGAAACAATGTTGCCAACTCTGCTGTGAGACCCATTTCATTGGAGCATTTTACTGTTTCACATGCATCTAGATTTTTTATCTTATCTTTCGAGTCTACACAACTTTCGCTAGGAATGTATAGAATTTTATTTATGTTTACTTCCTTAAGACTAGAAATGGGAAAAAACCTTTATGGTCATCTAATCGAAAGGCAATAATTAAGCATTAAATGTTTTTCATGCAGTTTGAAGTACTGTCTCCCAAGTGGAAGAATGTTTAGAATAGGTTTAACTTAATATGTACATCACTGTTTTAACAACACAGATAATAATACGTCTTGTTTTTACCAATGGAAGATTTAAATGTTTTACTGTCCTTCAAACTTCCGTAGCTACACAAAATACATGATTGTACAAAGCCTAAAGCTTGCATTCTTGTTGAAAACTATTAATTACTTATCAGAAGATTTGAAACCGTAACTTGAACCATGTTTCTTTTTGATGGTTAAAACAAATGTCTTTTATACAGAATGTTCCACTATTCATCTCCCATACTTCGTACCGGCACTAATAAACAGGCATATCTTTTAAACACAAACTCTCCTTTCGTTGGTAATGAGTATAATACACGAAATTTCTACATATTCACACTTCAACACACAGCACGCTATTGTACACTCTAGTATGAGCAATCCACGAAAACAGATGTTTACATTTTATTTAGATAATTACAAGTTTATTGATAATAAATTATTTCCAATAGAAGTAAATAGGAAATATTATGCAAAATGCTAATTCAAAACAATGACGTACTGTTCCATTTCGATTTTGAAATCCAATTCCACTTGATTTGTTATAAAAGTGACACTTTATCAAACTGAGGTACTGGTACTCTAGTCACAGGCATCCGAAGTGTGTTACTGAAATTCAAACACTATATACTTAAGTGTTATTTTGTATATTATATGTATACATCTCGCAAAACGTAACAAGTGCATATTCAAAATCCTTTTACATCACGATTTGAACTAATCTTACCAGGATACTGGTATAGCAGATGAATTATGAAACATCTATACACACAAATTCCTCGCATAAACTAGTTCCAGCATCTTTCTCAGGGATGTAATCCAGTCATTGCAGAAGAAGGCGATATTTTAATTTTGTTTAGCTATGCTTAAGATAATCCTGTTACAATTTTCAGTAGGTACTTCTTGTTACAAGTGAAAAATCTTAAAATGTTTAATGCTATAGATAATCCTTGATATGGTGCAAAATATGATATGTACACTTTGAAAATGACAAATTAGGTTATATAAAAACAGTGGAATTTCAGGTGATGCTTTAATAGCACATTATGCAACGAGCTTATAATGATAGTAATTAAGACGCGAGTATGTTTGTTTATGAAACAAGTGCAAGCAAGTTTCATAATTTTCATACGAGCGTCTTAATTACCATTATAGTCAAGTTTCATACGACTTTTTATGCTCGACCATATTTCTAACTTGAAATTATTCAAAAGTATTCATGTTATTCTTATCTGACTGAGGAGCGGAACTGACCTTGTGCAATACCTCGTAAATTGTGAGATATGCGCAGACGCGAAAGTATTGATTTTTTCCGAGAAACAAATGTCTCGTGCTAGTTGTCTTTCGATTGTATATCCGAGAATAATCAATACTTGCGCTTTCATATTGCTACAATGGTATTTTCTGATTGGTGGAACACCTGAACTTTAATGAATATTTGTACTTTAATGAGGTCCATTAAAGGGCTGCTATCAGGTGTATAATTACTACATTTCGGCATGGTCGAGCATAAAATACATTATGTTTATTTCAGTAATAATATAATGAAATTATAGATATTTGAACAGCCTCAAATACACATAATATATTCGTGAAGAACCAGATAAACTTATTTTATTGAAACAATTTAAATAAAAAAGATGTATATTTCTGAATCATGACACCTATAATCCTCAAAATTTTTAGGTTAAGTAAAGATGAAGCCCAGACACTGCTTTTTTGGATTACACCACTGACAAGTACGATAAATATGAAACATGTACTTCAATTTGAATCCTAAAATAAATAAGAAAAGTTCCATGGGTTTCCACGATCTTTACTATAAATATTCTTATCTAAATAATGCAGTATACATCTTAGTGGCAATCATAGTAACCAAATTCAAAGAATAATGCTAATACTCAAAATATAAACCCGTATAGATCTCCTATCCAGTATTACCCAACCTGTTTACCAAGAACTCTTCTGCTACCGGTATAATACTGTAATAATTATTGTGTTACTGTAAAAGACTTTCTAAAATCGCATATCCCGAAAAGGAATATATGCCTTATTTACAATAACACTGCACTACGTATCTTACAACCCTCTAAATATCACTGCTAGAATAAAATGAATTAATATATTTTAACTGGCAGGTACTTTTCAAATCTTTATCGGTACAAATTTAAAACATTTGTTACATAATTCTTGCATTTGATGAATTTGTGTGAGCAAGATATATTATTTATTTTCTTGCATTATTGTGTAAACTAAAAATTTTCCAATTGAAATGTATCTATTCAATAATTTCCAATCAACTTCGTTATTTCACAAGTATCTCTAACCTAAACAAATAAAAAGTAAATTATTTTAAATGAGTAGTGACATCGCAAATCACTTTCCTTTTTGGAGAAAGAAAAAAAAAACTAAAATCGTAAATTTCAAGCTGCCACTAGTGTTCTTTTCTCACTGCAAGCCAGTTTACAGATCCAAGTACATACACATGAGAACTACAGAAGAAATAACTGTTGCCTTGTGTTTCTCACATAGTAGTCATACAAATGAATTATGTCTACACATTAATAAAAAATGGACTTCGAGTTTAGATACAAGTCAATTTTATATGGTGCAATATGTTCCTCTTCATTGTCGCGTGTTACAAAAACTTTGATCAATATTTTTATTTTTCTGAAGAATAAAAAAATAAATAAATAATAATATTACTGGTGTGTTTAGTATATTGATTTATGGGTAGTACTAATTCCATAATATTATACTCTTACAATCATTAATTTAATAGCATGATAAAGACTGCAACCACGTTTTGAAACGAAAGTAAGAAGTAAATTATACATTGTTATAAATTATTTGTTCAAGGCAATATTTATATATAATTAATTATGAGGGTTATTATAGTAATTCATTATTTTGAGTCCTACTACACATCATATTTAGAGGAATGGCTATAACCTAAAAAAAAAAAAATTACAAGTCTGCGTTTTTTTTTTTATTGTTTTATATTAGTACTAAGAATACTTGTGAGTATTTTTATACACTCAATAGAATCTCTGTACTCTAAAATAACTAAGAAATATAGATTCTTCCTTCTTATTTGGATAATTAGTAATGTTACACTACACAGCATAGAATTTAATTTAATCAGCTGCTTCATGTAGGCCTATCATTTGCAACAGAGTTCTTGATAAAACAGGCTGAGCAAACTGCATCATAACAAGAATGTTTCGCAGAGGCCTAATCAAATGAAATATTCTGTCTTGGAGGAACAATCGAGATGGATAAAATAAAATGAGAAAATAGGTTGGTAAATAGTCTTACAAACAACACAGTTCCATCTGTTATAAAATCAATATGAACTATCAAAAGCTTGCCACCAGATCTCTTTAACACAACAACAATAACGACACACATATCACTGCAAGTTTCATGCCATATGGAGTTCAATGCTAAGCAACATGGCACAAGTAATGGAGACTAAGAATTAAGTACGTTGGTGCACTCCACTATCATCTGTAACAAAAGAAAAATTATGAATTAGTTGCAAATTAAAATATCAAATATGAGTTACCTATGTTTTTTTCTGAGAAGTAATAAGATGTTGAAAAATATAATGTTTATTCCCGATTGCCTTCTGTATGTTAAGCGCAATGTGCATAATCTTCCTACTTGTTCATCCATTCATAATAATTATTCTACTCGTTCCAGACTTGACATATATTTCACCAAGTACAAATATAGTACTACAAGCAATAGTTTTATTTCCATAACTTATAAACTTTATAATTCTTTACCATTGCATATAAAAACACGTCATATTTTACTTTCAGAAGGATGGTGAGAAGGACTTTGATGGCAAATCCAATCTACAATGTCAATGATTTTAGCAATATTACGTTTTAGATACTATTTGTTTTAACCTCATGTAATTGACAAATCTGTACATTTTAACCTGATTTTGTACTATTTCTTTTAAAACTTTTAACCTGTTGTTGTGATTATCTGGTGACTGTATATTTATTATTATTTTTTTTTATTCTTACATTTATTCATATTGTAGTAGCCATTTATTATACATATCTACTCTGCCATTGTCTATGGCTGTAAATCGCTGATTGACATTAAATCCATCCATCCATCCATCCATCTATATATTTTGAGATTCTGGCGATAAATATACGTTCATTGAACGGTATTTTCGACATGCTGTATAAAACAATGTTATAAGCTGCTGAAAGACCGAAATTTGCTGTGTAAGATTACTTACTCAGAGAAATTTGGGATCCGGATTTTTCGTCACCCGTCATATTGTTCATTTCGTTTCCAAAGATACATTCATTTTTTGGATTCGAAATCTTCAAGTTAAGGTATGGGGAAATTATTTCGAATCTTAAAAAGTAATAGAGCGAGAGATAAATTAATATATAATGGACATATGTATACAAAGCACAAAATTACAAAGACTGGGATTGCATGGATGTGATCAGCGCGACATTTGTAATTAACTAATAACTATTTCCTCAGATAAGAAAACAATTATAAAAGAACCTACAGAGCATTCGAACCACTAGCAAATTGGGGTAGAATTGGAGCTGTTGAATGTGTAGAAGCAATGAAAGCTGAAGCGGGAACTTCAGCGGAAGCTACGTCATCTATTTTATGACATACTATTATTATTTTGGTGACGAAATCCCCTCAGTATAAAAAATGATGACAAAATGTATATAATGACGACATATCTTCGGTGACAAACTCTCCTCAGTGACAAAAAACTTGATGACAATGTGTATTTGATGACCAAAAAACTAATGACGTAAAATAGGTGACAAACTATAACGGTGACGAAATTTCCGGTTATGAGATGCCCTAGACCCGAGAAATTTGTGATGGAAAATAGTTCCCACTCTCTAACTATATCTACTTTATTTCTATGGATTTTATCACTTAGGCGAGTGTCAAGTAATCTAACTGTAAATCCTCGTCCTCATCTCGTCAAATCTCATCTTGTTATCACCAATTCCAGTGGCAAATGTAATAAGCTTTCAGAATGCTGTGTACGTATTCGAAACATAGAAACAAATCCGTCCATTAGTTTAGGATAAATGTCCATACATAAACCGAAGGAATGCCAAAAACGACCTCTCCTTTATCGGGCATGTTAAAGCTTGTATTTCCATTAAAATCTCGTAATATATATTTTTCAACATCAAATTACTATATATTCATACTTTGTATAATGAGAAAACAAAAATATTTCAATGCTAAGAGCTTCAAATTACTCAAATCAATTAATTACAAAGAAACTAAAGGTTAAATATAATCAGACAGAAGTGACCTTCATCAGATCGAAGAAAGGCACTGTAAAGGAACTTATGTCGAAACCTCCCCTCAAACTAAGCACACCGTTAGATTTCCAGAGCAGATAGACAAATATAAACAATAGCAACTGCTGATACTAATTGTAAGGTTGTGAAATCAAAGCTTGAATGAAAAAGTAAGAGTAGCCACCTCTGCCTCAGCCAGCACCGCATATTAATTGCAAAGATTTATCTAGTATGTCACGTGACAATAGCGATTCACGAAGGATGACAATTAAACAACTCTTCCTAAGCATAGGCCAATGTTTCTTAATGCGACATTAAAGTAAGTTTTCATACACAGTTATTATGGGCAGCAGACTTTTATATTTGTCTTTCTGCTGTTGAGATGTAACAGTCAGTATGCGCAGTTTTATGAAAGGTTTCGACATAAGATCGCTAAAACAAAAACAAAGCATATTTCAGTAAAATACTGTGTCACAAACTGAGGAAAACGTATTCTGAAGCTATGGAGAGCAAATTTTGATCACAATTAAAAAGTACACTCTTAAATGGTATTCAAAACGTACCTATTCAATGAAATAATGAAAAGCATCATCAATAATACAATGGAAATATGCAGGGTTATTCGTAAGTCCGTGAAATATTTCAAAGTTTAATAATAAATAACGTATGCAACATATCAGGGTAACTGACATGCCGATAGAGAAACTCTCCAAGTTTTTATTAATAAGAAGGGCCTGTTCTTCATTGACATGAATTATCGTTAGGTGGCAGTAGTTATCAATACTGGCAAAATGACGTTTACTAAACGTGAGCAATCGTTTTGTACATTGGAATATGCAAGGACTTCGTCAAAGATTTGAGGTACATGGATTCGCTGATTTGTTTATAGAGAAAATGCAACTTTTCATCTGTTCGGAAAAGTGAATCGGCACAATGTGCGCATATGGGGAACTAAAATTTCCCGCGCAGTCATAGACCATGTGCGAGTCTCACCTAAGGTGAATGTCTTCTTTGTAATTTCGAAAGAGAAGATGTATGAGCCATTTTTCATTGTAGAGCCCACCGTCACTGGGATGATGACATGTTACAAAACTGGCTGATGCTTCAGCTGAATGAAGACAGCAATGATTACATCTCTCAGAAAGATGGATCTCCCTGTCACTATCACAACAACGTGCGAGAGAGTATCTTAATCAAAATTTGCCACAGAGATGGATTGGACGCAGAGGACGAGAAGATGACGCGTTAATGAAGTGGTCACCACGATCACCGGATTTAACTCCGTGAGACTTTTTCTTTTGGGGGTTTGTGAAGGATATTGTCCATGTGCCTCTGCTCACCGCTGATCTTCAGGAACTTCGCCAACCGATTACAGCTGCCGTCACTCTGGTCAGCCGTGATATGCTGAAGCATGTATGAGGAGATATGGATTACCGCATGGATGTATGCCGTACATTGAGCATCTATGAGGTATGTAACAAAACTTGGAGAGTTTCTCTTTATTCTAGAGTAAAGTAATTTGTTATTCGTTGTGTAGTTTAGTAGTTATGAATTTTTAAAATGTTTCACGGACTTATGAATAGCCCTGTATAATAAAATAATGGAATATGTATGTAAGGTGGAAGTGAAATAATCCTGCAGTTTGAAGTGGACGATAGGATACACTTAAATTAATAAAAAAAAACCTATATGACGTTTAGTGATTAAATGCACGTTTAATTAGAAAATTAAGTTGTAAGTTTCAGCAGTCTGGCAACATCACTAACACAGTCCTCTTTCTTCTCTTAATACAGATGTAAGAGGTCAACGAACTCAGGTCTGTCTCGCTACGCGAACCTCTCTCTGTGACTATAATGTTGCAATCTAGTTGCATCATTTAGTGAACTTAGAAAGCATGATGGAAATATTCAGATTGTCAATTAATATAGATAAACACAATATAATATTTGTTACTCAGTCAAATGACAAATCAATGTAAAATAATGACATATTATATGGTCATTAAGTTTTATATACATGAGCTACAAATTGCAAACGTTTTCACCCATTCAGGCATCTTCAGGCACAATTATACAATATCTCAACATCAAACTATGTAGCTATTACATTGGTGGTAGATAAACTGTTTAAGATTAATGATGTACAAAACATCTCCATAATTAAAATGTAATATTACAAGTCATAAATTGAAATAATGTTAAAAACCACGTAGTGTTGTAATTAAACTTCATAATATTCTGTGGAACTCTTGTTCAGTAGAGTCCAATGAGTGACGAATTATGTCTGAAATATATAAATAAATACGAAATAGAAATAGGAAATTATCAAATGTAAAAGTGTAATCGGAATTGGATTGGATAAGCAAAAGTACTCACGTCGTTTGAACGTGGCAACTGTATAGATCACTATAAACATCCTATGTTTGAAGTAGTTATCCATAATTTATGTCTTCCAATTAGTTTTTCAAATTCTTCAAAATTTTGATTTCTTTATTATTTTATTACAGATAATTACTTCAAACATAGGATGTTTTATAGTGATCTATACAGTTGCCACGTTCAAACGACGTGAGTATTTTTAATTATCCAATCCGATTACACTTTCACATTTGATAATTTCCTATTTCTATTTCGTATTTATTTATATATTTCAGACATAATTCATCACTCATTGGACTCTACTGAACAAGAGTTCCACAGAATATTATGAAGTTTAATTACAACACTACGTGGTTTTTAACATTATTTTAATTTATGACTTGTAATATTACATTTTAATTATGGAGATGTTTTGTACACCATCAATCTTAAACAGTTTATCTATCACCAATGTAATAGCTACATAGTTTGATATTGAGATATTGTATAATTGTGCCTGAAGATGCCTGAATGGGCGAAAACGTTTGCAATTTGTAGCTCATGTATATAAAACTTAATGACCATATAATATAAGTCATTATTTTACATTGATTTGTCATTTGACTGAGTAACACATATTATATTTTATCATTTAGTGGTTTGAAATCAGTGGTTCTTAAATTAAATTTACACGAAAATAGCCTACGTTATTGAAATACGTCATAGGGATAAATGATTCTTTATTACATTTTCTATCGATATGGATAAAATCACGATCCTACTCATAATAGTTACCGAATAAGAGTGTGTTAAACATTTGGGGAAAAAAAAAATTTCTAAGAAAACTATTAACTTCCACCAATATGGTATTACATTTTTTTGTTACATACAACATGAGCTTTTCTCTCTGAAAATCTGCAGGGTTATTCACTTCCACTCTGTATAAAATACATATTGTTCTTTTAAAATTAAATCTTCTACAAATATAATAAATGTACTGTTCAAAGGAAATAAAAGCGAATCTCATAGTGAAAGTAATTTGAACACTTTTATGAAGTGAAAGCTCCATGCTTCAATATGCAATAACAAATACTTCAAAGTGATTTGCAAATTACGTGATAGTAAGAGTAACTTCAATCTGTCCAGTTACACTACTACAATAAATCTCCCACAATACTTTTTGTACGTGAATACCATGGATGAGATACAGTATCATAATTTAATATCTATAGCTTGTTCATTCATTTCCATCCAGAATGGGCTAATTAAATTTATATTGCTGTCTTTGAATGTGTATGAACTTTACCGTACATACCTGCATGAAGTTTTGTTGCTGTGCAGTGTAACCTTTGGTCAAACTGCACAGCCTTTCCTGGTGCCATAAAGCACCTTCAGTTCTGGGAATATGACTTTCTTTATGAGTGCATTTGTTTTGCCAGCCAGCATGGCTCGCTGTGGGTCTTTCTTCATTGTCTTGATACCTGGTTTATGCACTAGAAATGCGTTGTCCAGGATATGGAACTCGTAGTCTAGTACACACAGTGCGTAACCCTGTAAGATATGCAAGACAAAAAACTGTATTACAATACAATCCACTGTAAAACAACAGACCTATGGAAGAGAAAATAAACAAAATATAAAATACAGTCGATTCCTGAGAATTCGCGGGAAATTAATGCTCGAATTTTCGTGAAATATCGAAAATCGCGAATTACCCGCAAATGTTTTATATATTTGTTTATGCTCGACCATGCCGAAATGTAGTAATTATACACCTGGTAGCAGCCCTTTAATGGACCTCATTAAAGTACACCTATTTATTAAAGTTCAGGTGTTCCACCAATCAGAAAATACCATTGTAGCAATATGAAAGCGCAAGTATCGATTATTCTCGGATATGCAATCGAAATACAACTAGCGCGAGATTAAACAATATTAAACTCGGTCGAAAAAAAAAACAACTCACAAATTAACATCAATTCACCGTCACCTTCCAGCCTTTCACAAAGCACATTCCCGCAAATTCATTTCATCAATAGCCGGAAAAAATCAATATGGTCGAGCATAAAAAGTCGTATGAAACTTGACTATAATGGTAATTAAGACGCTCGTATGAAAATTATGAAACTCGCGTCTTAAGTACTACCATTATAGGCTCGTTGCATAATGTACTATTATAGTCAAGTAAACGTTACTATGACAGATTTAATTGCTAAAATATACTTCAAAATCAAGTGTAAAATGTAAAACACTGAGTAACATTTTGAAACATAAAATATTATACAGTGCTGCAGTAGGATAGAATCTTAAAACAAGAAACAAAAGCTTTATAAAATATCATAAGACACTTTAGTTTAACAAAAATAATGTCATCTTTTTCTGTTTTTTTTAAGAGGATTATTCATTAATTTTTTTCTGATTTTAGATCGCAAATTTGTTAAGAGAGAGGGATACAGCGTAAATTGAGTAAAAATGGAAATTAAATAGTTACTTTGCTCCCTCTCCCCAAAAAATAAATGCCGAATTACCCGCAAAGCGAATTAACTGCAGCGAATTAATTATCAGGAGTCTCTGGATACATCAATAAACAAAACTTTCCACACTGGTCACAAACTAACCCTTATGAAATGCATGAGGATGCATTACACAGAGTCAAAGTTACAGTTTGGTGTGCAATAGCCTCATTTGTAATCATCTATTTCTTTGAGGACGATAATGGGACATCTGTTACTGTAACATCAAAGGGATATGTCCGAATGATTCAAGAATTTTTGTCTCCACAAATTGCCAATAATCCTCTCACCAATAGAGACACATGGTTTCAATAGAATGGTGCAACCAGTCACAGGGCTAGACGCTCTATGGATGCAGTCACACGTTTATTTCCAAATCGCATTGTCTCAAGACAAGGTTGTCCACTATCACCAACTTTATTTAATATTTATATAAATGAAATTATTTTAAAATGGAACCAAATCTACACATCAGGAATCAAAATAATCAGTGCTCTAACATTAAATACCTAACTCTATGCCGATGATCAAGTCATAATTTCCAATTCAGAGGATAATTTACAAAGAGGATTATATACATGAAATAAAATATTAAAAGATTTTGAGATGGAAATTTCAGCACAAAAATCAAAAGTAATGGCATTTTTAGGACAAGACCCAGTCAGAAGTAAGATAATACACAATAACCAATGCCTCGAACAAGTACAAAATTTCAATTATCTGGGTTGTGAAATATCTTATCAAAATGAAAAAGGTGTGAACAAGAAAATTACCAAATTTACACAAATTCTAGGAATAATAAACAATACATTAAAAGCTAAATTAGTACAAAAATCTACAAGAATAAAAATATATAATACACTAGCAATACCCTCCCTTTTATATGGAAGCGAGATTTGGACATTAAAGAAAAAAGACATGAACAGAATCAAAGCAACGGAAATGCAATTTTTCAGGAGGTCAGCAGGATATACTCTTTTAGACCGAAAAAGGAATGAAGAAATTTTAGAACAATTAGAAGTAGAGTCAATAGAAGAAAAAATCAGCAGATACAAATTCAACTGGCTAGATCATGTAAGAAGAATGGAAAATTCAAGAATCTCAAAAATTATGATGCAATATAAACCTAGAGGACATCGTCGACCAGGAAGACCGCTAGATGGGGCCAAAACAGGTCTACAGAGGCCTAATTCGTGAAGGATGATGATGATGATGATGATGATTGTCTCAAGATATGGAGATATTTCATGGCCTGCGAGGTCTCCAGATCTGACAGAATGCGATTTTTTTTCTTGTGGGGATATTTGAAGACATAGTCTTCAAAACTCCACCTCCACAGAACATCAGGAATTTAAAGAAAAAATTCGCCATGAAGTTGCTGAAAGTCCTGTGGACATGTTGCGTCGTGTTATGGGAAACATACGACTTATACTTGAAGAATGTGTGCAACGAAATGGGTTCCATCTGCGGGATGTAATGTTCAGAAAATAAGAATTTCATGAGGTACAAGTAAACGCTATTGTGTACTTTAAATGTAAAGTGAAAGTTTTGTTTCAAAGTAATCAGTGCAATAATTGAGGCATTGACATGGGAAAGGTCGTAACTGCCAAAAATTCGAATTTTTAGGTTTTTCATTGAGAAGGTAGTAAATGGCCATGCCAATGGCACAGAGTAGGTAGTATGTCCGTATGTAATGAAACGAAGGTGGAAACGTAGTCATTAGATGTTGTAAGTTGTATGTGCACAGCTGTTGGCGCGGAGAAGGCAGTAACTCCTTTTACAACATCAGAGTGTGTCTAGACAAATAAGGGCTGATAACTGTGCAGGGCAGAATAAGAATCGGATGATTCTAATGGTCCTGATTTACATTATTGCCATGAAACATTTTGATTCAGTGGACTTGAAATTCCTGGTTTCAGAACATTCCTACATGCCATGTGATAGGGAATTTGGTATCATAGAGAAAAGAAAAAAAAGATGCAAGACCATGGTTCCAGAAGAGGTAAGGCCTAATAATGTACTAATGATGAAGGATGAGGAGTTCTTCGACTTTTCTGCTGAATGTGACAAGTTTTTGAATACAACTCCTATCAAAATCAGCACCCTCAACTGGATTAGACTCTCAAACGCTGATTTTCCTCTAATAAAAACAAGACAGTCATTTAATGACCTTGACGTGTGGACAGAGCACAGGATTTTTAAGAAAGGACAGTCATTAACGTCAGTCACTAACTTGCAGTGCTTGCAACGCCTTGAAAGAAGACCAGTCATCCCTGATGCCAAAAAGAGAGACTTTGTTATCTATGTTAGACTTCTTTGATGAAAAGTGTCATGCATTTTATCGAAAAATTTGTGCATAATGTATAAATAACGTTAATTCTCAGTTTGGCTAAGGAGTGATTTCAATGTTGCATTTTCATAAAATAGGATTTCACAGATAAATCTGTGCCAGACTTTTCAAATTTCATATGTAACACAAACATGAGTGTATGCCTTTCATTTAAAGCAGTTTCTGTAATGATGTAAGTGAGAAAGTGTTCATAAATTTGTTTTTTGCTTCCCCTGAAAAATTTTATTTTTGGCAGTTACTACCTTTCCCATGTCAGCGCCTCAATTATTAAAGTTTTTAAATCGCTCCTTTCATTGGCTCTCCTTGTACAATATTATATCATTTTAGTAATGCCTCAAACGCTAAGAAAACTACAGAAATATTCGTTACCAGCGCAAGAATGTATCACAGAGACATGAATGTAAGTAGAAAGGGAAAGGCGTAGTTTTATTTAAACAATATCCTGGTGCCAACAAATGGATTTGTAAACACAAAGGACTCTCCAACAGCGAATTGCGCGATGGCATTAAAATGGTTGGAAATGTTGCTGCAGTACGTGCTGTGCCGGGAAGATCTCAGGACAACCATTGTAGGCATTGCCACAACGAGGTTGAAACTCTTGCACACGTCCTGGGATCCTGTCCGCAAGGCGAAGCTCTGCGAAACGCTAGACACCACCAAGTACGATCAATTATAGCCACTGCCTTTAAAGATGCCGATTACAACACCTTTGAAGAAGTACATAGTCTGTCCATCACTGGCAGTACACGGCGCATAGATATAATAGCTTTCAAGGAATCTACAAGATCTGGATTCATAATTGATCCCACTGTGCGTTTCGAAATGGATGAGGAACAGCCAGCAGAAGTGGATAATGAAAAAAAGAATATCTACAATCCTACCATTCCATATTACCTCCAAAAATACCAGTTAAAAGAGCTTGAAGTGATTGGACTTCTGGTTGGAGCAACTCTCTTCATGAAAGATGTGTTTAAGAGGCTTGGAATACCTACATCTATTATTCCGATTGTAACCTTAGCTGCATTGAAAGGATCAATTGCTCTCCTGAAGAATCACCTATATTCGAAATCAAACTAAGTTCAGTAGCATTCTTTACTTTTTTTGTAACACTTACCTCTCTAAAATAGGTATATTTCCTCTAATCTCAAAAAAAAAAAATATTTGCAGCTATGTACTTGTAGGAATTTCATTGTTAAAACAAAATTAATGGTTCAGTGAACTTGTAAAAATTTCTGTGCTTAAGAACTCTTTGTCCCTTGTGGCAGCTCACGAATGATGAGAAGATTTATTTATAAAATTATAAAATTACTATTCTTTAAAATCTAAAAAATAAAAACAGAAAAAAATATTAGCACTTTAAGAGAAATTGAAACATTATGATACTCTCAAGTAATTTAAGTTATGGCTAGACATTAATGTAAAATGAAATTTCTATTAATAAACTGATTGATTAATTGATTTGCAAGATGACTGAGAAAATAGTAAAACAGTAAATGAACTATTGTTGTTGTTATTACCGGTTACTATTCTCTCAATTATTAGAGTTGAATCTGTTAAATATACCATTATATTTATTACTTATCGTTCTTCGGAAAACTTTGAAATTCATATCTGTTAATCAGAAACTTCTAGAAACTGTAATTTCAAGTTTATAAAGTCAAGTTTCGTGAAAACTTACAGTCTTTCGTCTACAACTTAAAACTCATCGGTGATTCAGCAAGAACTAAAAGACTAACACAGACAGAGAGCAGACTGAAAGTTAAATTGAGTTTTGACGAAAGCGTAGCCGTTACCTGCGTCATCTTGTCACTCTTCCCTTCCCAGCTAAGCCTCTCGTCGTACAGCGGGTCTTTATGTGTTCCAATGAAGATGGGCTCCCAGTGAATGAAGTAGCCCGTCCGTTTGCCAATATGGAACACATGAATCCCCGTTGTCTCGTTTGCTGCCATCCATTCCTTCGATTTTGGAATATTATGACATCCAGGACACAGCTTCTTGTGAAATGGAATAGCAGTTCCATTCTTCAACATTGCCACCTGCAAATTAATGTTAACTGTTACAAAAAAAACTTCGGACACAATTCAGACTTAGGCCTAACTCTATGAATTTTAATATCAGGTTATATTAACATAGAATTTCTGTAATTTCTAACAAAAGATACAACATCAATCACATTTAAACGTATGTTAAATTTCAATATATAGCATATCGTCGTTGTTCCTGCAATAACTCCTATGTGCAAAATATAAAATTTTTCAGTAGGAAGAGAAAACATATTTATCCATCCTATGGCAGCCGTACATATGAGATTGTGAATTCTTACATTTTCGAAAGAAATAAATATAATTACATTATTATTTTATTATTTGCTGTATCACTATTTAAGTTACTTAATAGAGCAGACATCTGAAAATCGATAAATATCTCACATAGGAGTTATTGTAGGAACAACGACGATATTATACAAGGTAAATAGCATAAAGAAATTTAATGTCAAGAAGTGTTATTTCATAACTCAAATATTTAAATTATGCTATATTTTAAAATTGAAATTCACTATAAAATCAAAGACAGACAGACAGATTAGGTAGATAGATAGATAGATAGATAGATAGATAGATAGATAGATAGATAGATAGATAGATAGATAGATAGATAGATAGATAGATAGATAGATAGATAGATAGATAGATAGATAGATAAAGATAGATAGATAGATAAGATAGATAGATTAGATAGATAGATTAGATAGATAGATTAGATAGATAGATTAGATAGATAGATTAGATAGATAGATTAGATAGATAGATAGATAGATAGATAGATAGATAGATAGATAGATAGATAGATAGATAGATAGATAGATTAGATAGATTAGGATAGATAGATAGACAGACAGACAGACAGACAGACAGACAGACAGACAGACAGACAGACAGACAGACAGACAGACAGACAGACAGACAGATAGATAGATAGATAGATAGATAGATAGATAGATAGATAGGCAGGCAGGCAGGCAGACAGATAGATACGTCATATAGCGACACAGATATACGTGAGAAATACCAGTAAAATGATATATTAACATTCATGTGATGTACTTCAAATATTCCGTCAACGTATGGATTGTCACGCTTTACTTGTGTGAAAACCAGCAAACATCAAAAGAATATAATATAGGCCTAAGTCTATAAGTTACATAGAAATCACAAACCTTTCATGTTGCCAGAGTAATATTGTAGGAAAATACCTTACATCTTCCCGATTGGAATTGATATCACTAAAAATGTGTTAAAAGTAGGCTAATTGTAGACGAAAATACAACTCTAGTAAGAGTAAGAACAAAACGTATTATTATTATTATTATTATTATTATTATTACTACTACTACTATTATTACTACTATTACTATTATTATTACTATTACTATTATTATTATTATTACTATTATTATTATTATTATTATTATTATTATTTTCCTCGGTAATTAAATTCTGGACGTCCTGTAGTAACTTCAAAGAGGAAACCTTTCCTTTTCCTTACAGACATAGATGATTACTAAGTTTCTTCTACTTTTGATAAGAAAAATAACTAGACTTTTTGCATTATTCCCTTCTGTTACAGTTAACTCTTCGAGAAATCCGAGGATATGCTATCGTGAATAACGATTTTCGATACTCATACAGCTGTTTTTCATAAATAATCTATAAATATAAGTTTCACTTGACAGTCATTTCATTTCTCGGTCCTCCTAAGATGAGGTTGTTAGAAGAAATTATATTCCTACCGAATTTAATTAAAATCAGTGTACTTATTCAAACGTTAGAAACTAATATGGACAGACTAGTGGTCTCTTAAGACTGCTTTTACATAAAACGAAGGAAACAATCTACGAGAACAATTCCTTCCTTCTTAAAATATGCATAACGTCTCATCTGAGACGATATTTATCTTTCAGAAATATCAAATATTTAATATAGCTTTGATAAAATTTACGCAGTTTCACTGGCCACATAGAATCAGTATTAAAATATCAATTGAATGGAAGGGATGAGAATAATATAGTCCTGAGCCACACAGAAAAATTTCACAGGAGAGCGTATTTAACGTTGCTTACGAGATTACACAAGCTGGCGCATAATAAAGGGTAGGCTATAGTGCGTATATGTAAGATGTCAAGTTAATTTATTTCCGGAAATGTTTGGTGTATGAACTGAAGTACAGAGCAGACAGTCCCTCAGTTTATATGTAATATGTTTTAATATCAAGAATGACAGCCTTTTATTGTAATATAATTGAGGAGTAGAAGTTTGGAAATTACGTCTATTGTCCATAAAATATTGTACGAAGCATTTAATAAGCAATGCTGAGTCCTTTAAATGTCCCAAATGTCAATGTCATTTAAGTGTTCTGCTATGAATATTTAGGGCAGAACAGCGCTCCGAGCGGCGGAATTGGCATTACGAGGGAACCACTTCAGGCTCGTTTTTTAAGCGCTATGCGCCAGCTTGTGTAATCTCGTAAGCAACGGTATTTAAAGTATAGAGTTCAATGCTATTAGATGCGGTATCATAATTTCTTCAGTCTATACTTACGTAAGGTGCGTACGCAAGGGCGGAGGGGAGGGGGTTTACAGGGTTTGAACCCACCTTGAACTTAAAAAAAATAAAAAGACATATTTAGATTTGAGTATTTTTTGTATCCACAATCGTTTTTCCTTATTTAATTTTTCACAGTCAGAGTAACAAAATCTACATCTGCACTGCAGAACTGTCAAAACAATCTTTCAAAGTGTTTCACAAAAGTTCAATTTCATATTGTGTCGGCTTCATTTTATTACGAGGTCGATACTAAGCGATAGGTCTCTCTATATAGTCTCTCTCTATATATGTAGCAAAGATAGCATCGTTATATTAATTCGAACGTGCCGTAACACTAAGCACAGGGATTATATTGAAGGAGGGGTAGGAGGACTATGCCTTATGTCGATGTAGATTTTGTTACTCTGACAGTAAAAACGATTATAGATAAAAAAAATAAACTCAAATTTAAATATGTATTTTTTTAAGTATAAGGGGAGTTCAAACCCGGTAATCCCTTCCCCTTGGGTACGCCCCTGACTAGAGTAGATGTGTATTATAAATTACTCTGAAGACAGAATCTGTAACTCCGAAACGTTGGAAAAATTAAAATGAACATCTTTTTGTTCCTTCACAACCAAATCATCGGAAAGGCTTAGATATCATTCATATGAAAATTATTAAAATTCTGAGAAATGTCATGGAATTATGAACATTAGCCTACACCATAGATCTAAACACGAACTTATTCTTTCTTGAAATATAATTTCTCACTATAGACACTGTTTTTCTTTCCGAATAATAAAGCGCTCACATATACGGTTCCCGCGCTTCCACACTGTGGCTGCTGCATGTAGTCACCTTGGCCATAATCCAACACTCGTGACAACTGGACTGCCTTCAAACTCATAAAGACGTTTTTGTCTCAACAATTCTGACCTCTAGGCGTGGGAAAATGCGGATTCAACCCTCCTTATTGCACTCTCTATTCACACAACAACTATAAAGCCTAGGGTCGTACAAAATACTCGTTTAAAGGCGAAACAGTGGACCATAGCAGTCATATTAAAGATGTTGCAGTATACTGTACATAGGCCCTACATACATAGATGTTATGTTAAGTTGCGTAAAATTAGCGAAATGCTTATTTATTTGAACAATACGCATAAATAAAGCACAATACAAACACGGACGTAAGTGCGATTAGTTACATGAGTTACAGGGGCGTACGCAAGGGGGCGTTACAGGGTTTCAACCTCCCTTGAACTAAAAAAAAATACATTTAGACCTGAGCACTTTTTTATCCATGGAAAGATTGGAGAATGCTGGGTTTGCAGTGAAATATGTCATTTGACAGAACTCTATGTATGTATGTATGTATGTATGTATGTATGTATGTATGTATGTATGTATGTATGTATGTATGTATGTATGTATGTACGTACGAGGGGGATCCAGGAAATAACGACCGTTTTGTTGTAATAATTAAAAAAATATATATTTATTTGAAAAAACAAAGTCTGTTACATAACTGAAGCTTCCTTTACTTCTCTACATAATCACCACCTACATTTAAACATCTGTCGTATCTGTTCACTAGCTTTAGAATTCCCGTGTTATACTCCTCTGCAGCCAGTTCATTAAGCCAGGTGTTCACTGTCTTCTTCAACTCTTCATCACTTCCAAAACGCGTACCACCCAGAAAGTCTTTCAGCTTAGTGAAAAGGTGAAAATCGCTAGGAGCAAGGTCTGGACTATAGGGCGGATGATTAAAGATTTCCCAACCGAATTGATCCAGCAATTCTCGAGTAGAAGCAGCAGTGTGCGGGAGGGCGTTGTCGTGAAGAAGCACAACTCCTCTCGAAAGCATTCCTCGCCTCTTGTTCTGGATGGCTCGCCATAGTTTTCGTAGTCTCACAATAACGATTTGCATTGATCGTAGTGCCTTTTGGCATGAAATCCAGCAAAAGAACACTTTTGCGATCCCAAAAGACAGTAGCCATGACTTTTTGTGTTGAGAGAGTCTGTTTGAATTTTCTCGGTTTCTTGGGTGATGAGGGATGATCCACTGACGTGATTGGCGCTTGGTCTCTGGGGTGTTGTGAGACACCCAGGTCTCATCACCAGTCACAATTTGATCAAGAAAGGCGTCTCCATCTGAGTGCTATCGCATCAAGAATGTCAATGCTGAGGCCATTCTCTGAGTTTTGTGTTGGTCACTCAGTTGCCGTGGAACCCATCGTGCACAGATTTTGTGGTAGCCAAGATGTTGCGACACAATTTCACCAAGCAAAGAACGAGAAATGCCAGGAAAGGCAATATGCAATTCGTCGAGTGATGTGCGCCTGTCTTGCAAGATTCTGTCGTTCACTTTAATCTTCAGGTCTTCTGTGATGAGTGATGGGCGTCCGGGTCGAGTTTCATCGTGGACATTTGTTCGCCCATTGTTGAACATTTCGCACCATTTTCTCACATTTCTTTCATTCATTATATTATCGCCATACACTTCTTTCAATTGCCGGTAAATTTCTGCAGGTTTCAAATGTCGGGCATTCAAAAATCGAATCACACTCCTCACCTCACAGTCGGCGGGATTATCAATCACGTCGTTCATTTTGAAGTAACACAAAATGCACAATGGCGACTTGTTGCAACCAGTACTCACAACATTATGAGAACACATATTAAGGAAGCCAGTTGACCTTCAAACAAGGAAGGGGAGTCAGCTGCGCGGCGGGTATGCGCGAACGGTCGTTATTTCCTGAATCCCCCTCGTATGTATGTATGTATGTATGTATGTATGTATGTATGTATGTATGTATGTATGTATGCATGCATGTATGTAATCGTTTTCTCTTCTCTAATTTTTCACTGTCAGAGTAACAAAATCTACATCGACATAAAGCATAGTCCTCCTACCATTTCTTTAATATAATCCCTGTGCTTGGTGCTGCGGCAGTTTGAACTATAACAATCCTACTCTTATTGTAAAGAGACCTACCGCCTACTGTCCGTTCGAGTGCTTATGTCGCAAGGTCAGTGAAGCGGTGGAAATCACATGACAGTTAAGGCTGGTTCACAATAAACCGGGGACGGAAACGGCAACGAAAACGAGAACGGAAATAATGTTAAAATAAATGTATTTAAACGTGAACGTTCACAATAGTTAATTGTGAATCGACACATTTAAGTAAATTTATTTTAACAATATTTCCGATCTCGTTCTCGTTGCCGTTTCCGTTCCCGATTTATTGTGAACCAGCCTTTACATGACGGGATCCTTTTCTATAAGTTGCTTTAAACAGTTTTATAATACTTACTTACTTACTTACTGGCTTTTAAGGAACCCGGGGGTTCATTGCCGCCCTCACATAAGCCCGCCATTGGTCCTTATCCTGAGCCAGATTAATCCATTCTCTATCATATCCCACTTCCCTCAAATCCATTTTAATATTATCTTCCCATCTATGTCTCGGCCTCCCTAAAGGTCTCTTTCCCTCCGGCCTCCCAACAGTTTTATAATATTACGTAGAAATCTAATTCCGAACAACAAATCTTTGGTCGGCAGGAAAAAGCACATAAGTCAAAAAAGTCTATTTTTCTGTTGTACCTAATCACATAAGTCAAATATTTTTTCAAAATTTTGAAATAATAAAATTTCTTGTATATTAAATTGAGAATGGTCTTACTTTAACCAACATACATGAATTTCATTATTATACTTATATTCAGCTAAAAGTAAATTAAAAAAAAAAGTCTCTCCTGAAAAATTCATTTTTTTTTTTTACTTACGTGCCTTTTCCCGCCGACCAAAGAAATATTTTCAGGAAATAGCTAAGATTGTCCAGCTGCAAGCCTTTAAACGGATGGAGGAAACTGGGATGCGACATAACCACTCGGACGGACAATAGTACCGACTTTGTAATAAAATGAAGCCGATACAATGTGAAATTTAACTTTTGTTTGTTAAAAATTAGATGGCTGTAAAAAAAAATTACGTTTCAAAGATTTTATAAGGATACTAGTGGCTTGTGCAGCAAATGCTGCTGCAAACTAAGTTCGTTAAACGTTCAAATAAATATTTTTCAGATATATTTTCAATGAAGAATACTTGTCTTTTTGATAGTTATTTCCTTCCATAATAATGAAACATACTCCCTCTGAATGGATTTTTTAGGCCAAATACTTTTTCTTGAACCTATCCAACTTCAGTTTTTGAGTTTCAACGCGAAAACGCAAGTATCAATGTCAGGACGATAGCAGTAGCTATTTCAGGTCATTGTGGATTGTAGGCAAAAGTTAAAAAAATGTCAGGTTTGCTAAGCTTTCGAACAATAGCATTTTCGTATAGCTGCTGCATGTAGAACTTGAAATGTAGAGCGTAAAATCATTTTATCCTACTAAGAGATCTTGCTGAAATGAGCTGGAGACTACAAAATTTTATTAGATCTCTTATTTTATCAGTTAAGTAATAACTTTTGATCTTTCCTTACGAACTGTAATTTTTGCGCTCTCTCGAGCCAATACTGAAGACAATGACACATATCAATATCTACACTACACCGCCATTAAGTATATGAAAGAGACCCAACCCCACTGGGTTAATAAGTATAAAAATATTTGATTTTTAATAACAATATTATTATCTTACTTAAGTTTTGTAGTTATATATAGCAGCCACTCAGTAAATAATAGAAATGAAGATCTAAATTAAGATATTCTCTACATTTACTTACATAACCTCAAAACGTTTCACTTTCATGTCATCAATATAGCATCAATATTATGTACAATTAATGAAAAATAGACGCATCATGATATTAACTATAATAATATTTAATTTCTAATGGTAACAATGTCATCAAACCACCTCAAGTTTCGTAGATCTGAATATCCAATACACAGCTGTACTCAGAAAATTATACACTGCAGAATCAGTTTTTAATAACAAATTGAATTGAGCTCTAAATATGTTGCAGGTCATGGCCTTCGTGTAATAGCCTATTGTTTATTGTAGTGTGTGTTTTGTTCTGAAATTGAAGTCGGCCGTGATTCAATAAAATTAGTTCTCAAAACTGACAACAGATGGATTTTGGAAAATAGGAAAATTATGTAGGAAAAATGACATTTCACGGAAAACTACTACTTTTCCGAAAAACTTTGGGTTCCAAGCTTCAAAATGAGGGGCCATTTATTAAAATCCGTTCGGCCGTTTTCCCGTAATTTCCATTACCAGTTCAAATTATATATATATATATATATATATATATATATATATATATATATATTCATGAATATGTTCTATTAGGACATAGTAGGTATAATAATAATAATAATAATAATAATAATAATAATAATAATACACAAAATTTAAAATACCGATAATGTAAATTGTAAACAATTATACTAATGATCTTGACAAAATTCTGCGTACGCCACTGCATGAGAATGGTCTTCGATGTAGGTGAAGCACGCAGTCGCACTAACTGTTTGTTGTGCTGGTTTCGCGGGTCGCAGGTTAGCTCTGAGCTACACACAATTTATTCGTGAAACGACCTCAAACTTGGCTGACGTAGCGAGCCATAACGAATCCTGCGTGGATTATTCGTTCACCGTGCTGATTCCCAACCTTCTTCGAGTGACATACAAGCTTTACCTCCACATTGGTCCTAAATCGGAACCAGGTTCCATTATGAGCATTTAGGCACCAGGTGCTTTTAACTGAGGGTGAACTTCTTAGTATCTATACTAATAATAAATCTGTAGCCGAAATTTTTCTGGTAATTTTCGATTTTCCAAAAATAATTGGTCCTAACATATATAATTAACCACCCTGAATCCGAAAATAGCTTTTTTGAAATTTTTGTTTGTATGTCTGTCTGTCTGTCTGTCTGTATGTTTGTTACCTTTTCACGCGATAATGGCTGAACGGATTTCGATGAAATTGGAATATAAATTACGTTCGTTTTAACTTAGATTTTAGGCTATATGGCATTCAAAATACATTATTTAAAAGGGGAGTTATAAGGGGGCCTGAATTAAATAAATCGAAATATCTCGCTTATTATTGATTTTTGTGAAAAATGTTACATAACAAAAGTTTCTTTAAAAATAATTCGAGATAAGTTTTATTCCTTGAAAAATTTTGATAGGACTGATATTTAATGAGATAAATGAGTTTTAAAATTAAAATAACTGCCATCTAAGGCCGCGTAATGAATTAAAAAACAAATGACTTCGTCTATAAGGGTCCTTGGACAGCAACAATCGAAAGCTATGAAAGATAGCCCACAGAGAATGTTTCTATGTTTGTATGAAGTAATATCGGAAGCTAAATTAACCGATTTATATAATTAATTATTATTTCACCATTGGAAAGTGTAGTTTCTCTATATGGACATAATGCTATAATGTTATTACAGTAACTTCTAATATAATATAATATAATATAATATAATATAATATAATATAATATAATATAATATAATATAATATAATATAATATAATATAATATAATATAATATAATATAATATAATCTATACTAATAATAAATCTGTAGCCAAAATTTTTCTGGTAATTTTCGATTTTTCAAAAATAATTGGTGTTAACATGTATAATTAATCATCCTGAAACCGAAAATCGCTTTTTTGAAATTTTTGTTTGTATGTCTGTCTGTCTGTCTGTCTGGATGTTTGTTACCTTTTCACGCAATAATGGCTGAACGGATTTCGATGAAAATTGGAATATAAATTAACTTCGTTGTAACTTAGATTTTAGGCTATATGACATTCAAATACGTTATTTAAAAGGGGGGTTATAAGGGGGCTTGAAATAAATAAATCAAAATATCTCGCTTGTTATTGATTTTTGTGAAATGTGTTACATAAAAAAGTTTTATTCTTTGCAAAATTTTGATAGGACTGATATTTAATGAGATAAATGAGTTTTAAAATTAAAATACAATGCCATCTAAGGCGGTGTAATGAAATGAAAACAAATGATTTCGTCTATAAGAGGCCGTGGACAATAACAATCGATAGCTATTAAACTCAGCCTATAGATAATGTTTCTGTGTTTATATGAAGTAATAGCGGAAGCTAAATTAACCGATTTGTATAATTAATTATTAATTCACCATTGGAAAGTGCAGTTTCTCTAGATGGACATAATGCTAAAATGTTATTACAGTAACTTCTGAATGAATCGAGGATAGGTAAGATTAAAATAGCTTCTTATGCTCAGACAACTTGATAGGCCATTCTGTACATTCGTTTCCTGTATTTCTTAAAATAATGTTAATGTACACATTCATTCTATCAAACACGAATGTTCCCTGGATCATACGTCCTATTGTAATTATGTAATTACTTTATATTTATTTCTAACAGGTGCAGCGGAGCGCACGGGTACGGCTAGTAGAGAATATATTTAAAGCCGCACTCTTGCAATTAGCAGGTTGTGATTTCTAGATCGAAATTTAAGACAGACAACGCCATTTTTAAAAGTAACAAATTTTCCACTGATTTTAATATGAAACTATAAATTTAAAAAATCTAACACGGGGATGTCAAAATTTTTAATAAATCCCGTACATTCAAACACATTTCGGTTATTATAGACCAAGCCTGCACAAACAGCTCTCAACGAGCGCGCGCACTCCTTCGGAGCGGGAGAGCGGTGTTTACCGCTCGCCGAAACGGAGAGGAAGATCAAAGACGTTTTATAGTTTAGGAAGATACGTCAGAATGACAGACTTGCTATAGGTAGAGGAGAGGGAAACGACCACTCAGCTATCTAGTGGAGTGCAGTGTGTAGGCCTATTCTCAGTAACTGTTTCACGTTGCTTACCTACTGCTGCAGTACGGTATGGAGGAATCTAAAAGACGGAACATAAATTTAACATTTAACGATTTACAGCTCGAACTTATTGATCTTCAATGTGACCTAAGAGCTAAAGATCGTTTGAATAATACTACTAGCCTGGTTGAGTTTTACAAGACTAAACATTAGCAATAATATCCACGACTACACAGACTGGCTGTGAAAATGATTGCTATGTTTGACTCAACATTTATATTTGTGAGCAACTGTTTTCTATAATCAACTTTAATAAAGGCAGACATCGAACATCTGTAACTGATGTTTCGTTATGACCAGTAGGCTACTGTTCCTTTCAGCTGCCAACACCATAAAACCTCGTCTTGATGTACTGATAGATACAAATATAACAAAATGATATTGTACATTTAAGTAGCTGTAGAATTTCTATTACTTCTATAAAATAAATATTTCTTAATTAATTAATAATAATCCAAGATAGTTTTGCAAACACTGAACGGGAATTCACTTCATAAGCACTCGTAATAGTACTTCCTTTTGTGTATATTTTGTACGAGATCACCCTTCTTCCAGTCCACCCTTATACAGAGCGCAGCTAATATCTCCATTCCGCTCATGAGCTGTGAGCCGGCTCGGAGAGCGCAAACCTTGTGCAGGCCTGTTATAGAAGAGGTGAATAATTTTTAAGAAGTTTTAGGTTTCCGAAATATAATGTAAATACGCCATTTTTAAACTTAACAAATCAGTCACTTACTGTAATATGAAAATATAAATTTAAAAATGTAACAAGAGTAGGCTATGTCATAATCTTTTTTATGAATTCCATATCAAGGCACAGGGTTTTAGGAATACATTCCAATATACTTCGGTTATAGGCAAAGTCAGTAATTTTGAAGAAGTTTTAGGTTTCCGACATATAAAATAAACAATACCATTTTTAAACTTAACAAATTACCCACTGATTTAAATACAGTAGAACTTGGTTATAACGACATCCAAGGGACCTTAAAAATTATGTTATAAACGTGTGTCGTAGTAGCCAAGATTCATATTATCAGTCTAGTGAGGTGGAAAGTGAAAAATAAGAAACATAATTAGGCTTATTTGAGGTTTATGTAGGCCTATTCAATTTTAAGCCTACCATAAACATAATAAAATACATGTACAATTATAAATACAGTATTTTGTATTAAAACAGTTTGTTCAGAACTCACCAAACTTCATTAGTCTACTTAGGAGCCAAGTAATCAGTCATTTTACTCTGTTGTCTCATACTTGTCCAATACACATTTTCTAAATTACGTCCTATGTTCATTATTTCAGTTGCAATTTCATTGGTCCCTCCTCTAGCTTGGTCCATTTTGTTCAAATGCAACAACAATTTTATCCTTGCTCTTTCAAATCGTTTAGACTGTGGAATTGACTAGGCCAAACTCACGACGCACGTCAGCTTTTTAAATTCCATTCTCAATTTAATGAATCGCTTTAACTTTTTCTTCCAACGTTAAAACTTTTCTTTTAGTGACCATACTGCGTTAAAATGCGTACACTTGTTAGTGAAATTTTCCTGTCGAAACTGATCGCATGCAGGTACCATTAATACCGCATGAATTCGGGCGGGTTACAATGGATTTACAGAGGTCCATGACAGAAGAGGCCAGTAAAGAATTTACCAGGTTGCCTGATTTTAATAAAATATTTCTTAAAATACGTTGGTTCTTTGAAAATCTTATTTCAAACTGAGGTTGAAAATGACGTTATATGCGAGGTAGACGCATATACGTTTGTCGTATTAAGCAAGCTAGAAAAGCTTATGCCTTATGGGGAATTAGTTGGGACCACAGAATATTTAACGTTATAGGCGAGGTGTCGCACAAAACGAGGTCGCTATAACCAAGTTCTACTATAAAAATATAAATTAAAAAATCTAACAGGAGGATGTCACAATTCTTTTTTATGAATTCCAGACCAAGGCACAGGGTTTTAGGAATACATTCCAATATACTTCGGTTATAGGCAAAGTCAGTAATTTTGAAGAAGTTTTAGGTTTCCGACATTTAAAATAAACAATACCATTTTTAAACTTAACAAATTACCCACTGACTTTAATATAAAAATATAAATTCAAAAATCTAACAAGGGGACGTCACAGTTCTTTTTTATGAATACTATACCAAGGCACAGGGTTAGGAGTGCATTCCAATACTCTTCAGTTGTAGACGAAAAACTCAGGAATTTTTGAAGTCTTACGTTTGTTGACTACTTATAGTATGTTTGGAGCTTATAATGTATCCGACAGTCTAGCTTGCTTGGCTTTTCGAGGGCAGTTCCTGGAGGGTCCTTAAACTTAGACAGGATTTAGCCCATTGTGTGTCCAATATTTACGGTTAGTGTCCAAATGCGACAGGTGACTTGGATGACATTCGTAAATCTGAAGCTGACAGGTGGGTCATCCCGCCTCAGCTCCTGATAGAGCAGGTTCCATCCGCACATAGTAGCCTAACAAGCATTTAAACACGCGTACGAACGTGGATATAAATGAAAATGTTTAAGACTGACAATATATCATTATCATAATCATCATCATCATCATCATCATCAACATCATAATTATGTTCTTTCGTAACATCCATCCCGAACAAGCCTTCAATTGTTTGTCATTTCATGCTTTTCCTTTGTATATTTCTAAGATTAGATCATATTTTATATTTTCTCCAGTGAATTTATAATCCGAAATGTTACTTGAGGCATAGCTGAGAACAAATATTACAAGGAAACTATTAATGGGCTTATTTCGAAGCCCTCTCTCAAACTGCGCACACTGTCAAATCTCCATACCATATAAAAAAACAATAAAAAAACAGCTACTCATAATAATTGCAACATTTCGAAATTAAATATTGAATAAAAGATTATGTAAAAATTGAGTAGACTCCGGCCTTGTACAGCATGTTAAGCGCACAACCATATCTTGCATATCACATGACAAAAAACTGATTCATGGAGGATGGCAACTTTCTCTCTCTCGCTCTACAAATAGACTTCGTTGTTTCTTAATGCTACATTCCAAGTAAGTTTTCACATAGTTACAGTTAGTATACTTACTTACTGGCTTTTAAGGAACCCGGAGGTTCATTGCCGCCCTCACATAAGCCCGCCATTGGTCCCTATCCTGAGCAAGATTAATCCAGTGTCTATCATCATATCCCACCTCCCTCAAATCCATTTTAATATTATCTTCCCATCTACGTTTCGGCCTCCCTAAAGGTCTTTTTCCCTTCGGCCTCCCAACTAACACTCTATATGCATTTCTAGATTCGCCCATACGTGCTACATGTCCTGCCCATCTCAAACGTCTGGATTTAATGTTCCTAATTATGTCAGGTGAAGAATACAATGCGTGCAGTTCTGTGTTGTGTAACTTTCTCCATTCTCCTGTAACTTCATCTCTCTTAGCCCCAAATACTTTCCTAAGAACCTTATTCTCAAACACCCTTAACCTATGTTCCTCTCTCAAAGTAAGAGTCCTAGTTTCACAACCATAAAGAACAACCGGTAATATAACTGTTTTATAAATTCTAACTTTCATATTTTTTGACAACAGACTGGATGATAAAAGCTTCTCAACCGAATAATAACAGGCATTTCCCACATTTATTTTGTGTTTAATTTCCTCGCGAGTATCATTTATATTTGTTACTGTTGCTCCCAGGTATTGAACTTCTCCACCTCTTCAAAAGATAAATTTCCAATCTTTATATTTCCATTTCGTACAATATTCTCGTCACTTTGTCTTTTCGGGATTTACTTCCAAACCTATCTCTTTACTTGCTTCCAGAAAAATTCCCGTGTTTTCCCTAATTGTTTGTGGATTTTCTCTTAACATATTCACGTCATCCGCATAGACAAGCACCTGAAGTAACCCGTTCAATTCCAAACCCTCTCTATTATCCTGGTCTTTCCTAATGGCATACTCTAGAGCAAACTTAAAAAGTAAAGGTGATAGTGCATCTCCCTGCTTTAGCCCACAGTGAATTGAAAACGCATGTGATAGAAACTGACCTATACGAACTCTGCTGTACGTTTCACTGAGACACATTTTAATTAATCGAACTAGTTTCTTGGGAATACCAAATTCAATAATAATATCATACAAAACTTCTCTCTTAACCGAGTCATAAGCCTTTTTTAAACCTATGAATAACTGACGCGCTGTACCCTTATACTCCCATTTTTCTCCATTATCTGTCGAATACAAAATATCTGATCAATAGTTGATCTATTACGCCTAAAACCACATTGCTGATCCCCAATAATTTCATCTACTATATGGAGTTAATCTTCTCAAAAGAATATTGGACAAAATAATCTCCATAGCATATAAAACATAAAAAAACAGCTACTCATATTAACTGCAACATTTCGAAATTAAATCTTGAATAAAAGATTATGTAAAAATTTAGTAGACTCCGGCCTTGTACAGCATGCTAAGCGCACGACCATATCTTGCATATCACATGACAAAGTACTGATTCATGGAGGATGGCAACTTACAGTAACTATTCTCTCTCTCTCTCTCTCTCTCTCTCTCTCTCTCTCTCTCTCTCTCTCTCTCTCTCTCTCTCTCTCTCTCTCTCCAAATAGACTTCGTTGTTTTTTAATGCTACATTCGAAGTAAGTTTTCACATAGTTACAGTTAGTATGAACAGCTAATTTTTATATTATTTTGTGCATTTTCTATGGACATATGACAGTGTGTGCAGTTTGAGGGGAGGTTTCAACATTATCTCGTTAAATTATTTTAATAATTAAAATTCCTGTCAGACACCAAACAAAAGAAACAAACATCTCTGTCAAATTTTACGGTGTAAATATGTTTATCTTACCAGTTGTGTCTTATTTGGTGGAAGTTCCACGCCCTTTTCAAGCTCGAATATGGGCAAAGGAAACACTTTAGGGTTGGGATGCAAGAGAGGCGGGTCTTGCCTCCGGACCATGTCCAGAAAGTTTTGGATGAGACCCGGACTGGGGTACAGTTCGATATCGGAAGGCAAAATAAAATGGGTTGTGGCACTCTCGCGGGCAATGTTCCTTCCGATGTTCACTGGGTACAGAATCTTCGCTTTTGTCTTGTAGAGCGACGCGGCGGTCACGTTGATCCATGGAGCGCGCAGCGAGCAATTGGCGGCCTCGCCTATCACACTGCTCGCTGCAGGAACCTGTTTTGGCACATGCCTCGTACCGAAGAACACGTGGAAAGTCACGTATTCACTAACTAAAGGCGAGAGACAATCGCGCGCGTATCGAATCGCTTCCAATGTGGGAGCGAAGTCCGTCCCTGGCGCATGAATTGCGAGGGATACGGGACCCTGCCACCTCTCCAGCAGAGGGGCGAGGTTATCCAGAAAAGTGTAATCTGCGTGAGTTGTGTACGTCACAGTCTCATGGCACCGGAATTTCCGGCTGGCGGGGATGTAGTTGTACAGCACCCAGAAATCGCTGCGCTGAGCAGTCCTCGGGTCTGTATTCCTATCATGGCACTTCACTACGTCTTCCAGCTTCCTCAGGGTGACGTTCTCGCTTTGAAGAGCTTCCTGAACTGGCTGGGAGACCTTCTGATCCCTCAAGTCCATAACGACAGATTGCTCCGAGGTCGCTGCCGACGAGGATGGCTTCGTCGGCTTCTTCGTCGAGATGACGGACGAGGACGCTGGAACCAGAGTGGGGGACTCCTTGCTTTCGGTGTCGGCTTGACTCGTCGCCACGGCGATCTTGTCAGTATTGTCGATTACCACGAATTTGGGAGCGGCGACGGCCGAGTTGCCGCCCGACGACGCGGGCTCTAAAGGTAGCTGTGAGATGTCGATGGACGCCAAGTTCCTCCCGGAGGCCTGCAGCTCCTCTATGAAGTCGACGCCGCCGTTCTTGGAGGCGATGTGCGTCCCCACATACAGGAGGACGGCGATGTTGAGGATGATGCTGAGGCGCAGGACCCAGTTCCTCCTGGTCAACATGGCGGCGGCAAGTGGTTTCTTCTTCTTCTTCTACCCCGACGACGACGACGCTGATAGTTGCGACCCTGCAGTTTGAGTGTCTGCTTCATCCCAAGTCGCACGCCCGCGTCATGTCTCGCTGGGTCACCTCGTTACAGGAGCCTGCAACACAAGAGAGAAGCCAGTTACATATGGATGGTAGTGGAACTGTCTGTGACCAGCGATAACACCACACTTCACATTTCTCTAAACATACGACTAGTCTATTTACTTTACCTCTTTCTAGACCAGTCATATCAATTGATGCCCAAAGGAGCAAGCGCGCGCTTTAGAGCTCAGGAGAGCCTGAGCGCTTTACAGCGGAAAGGAAAGAGACAGACGAAAGAGGTAGTATATGCCGCTTGGTCGAGCTATATTCAGGGATGGCCAGCAATGATTAAATGGAAATAGGGAAGAGAACTTATTAAAACTGTATCCATGTTAATTTTTAGATTTGTCTGAGAAGTATAAGTGCATTATAAGAATGTAAGTTTTAATTTTAATGCTCATTTTTCACAAGTTTGATTTTTTTATTCAAAAGAAATATTTTCTCAACTTTTTTTTTATAGAAAAGTGAAATTTTCAGATATAGACCTATTTATTTAGTAGCCTTACAGAATGTTTTCGTAAATCTAATATACCGTATATACGTATTCCTGAAGATAGTGTATTGAAAATTTTGAAAATATTCGCATGGAAATTGTTTGTAAGGAAATGAATTAACAAAGCAACTGCTGTTACATCATAAGCAAAAGATATACGTGCCCATGTGTTGTAAAAATGTCAGCTCTATAGCTTCAGCACATTTCGAGAAAATAATTTAATATTCTGATAATGGTAAGTTGCTCACCAATATCACCTTAAGAACATAATACGATAAGAGTATTGTTATGGAATATTAGTTACATTAAAACATATACAGCATCTAGGTAACTTTGCTTTGTACTGTAATATTGTTTTGATTGGTTTATTGATTACTTTTATAAAGCTAAAGATACCATCAATATCAATTCCAACTTGTCATGTCATACTCAATCTCTTTTTTTGGGATATCACTTTCTTTATGAATGATGTGTTTCATCCGCTTAATACAGCATAGTTGTACTACTATGGAATTTATGTGAATATTTATTCTTAACTCTTTATTAAAACACAACTGCAATATTAAGAAATTGGTACCGGTATTAGTACTTTCGTTTTACAGACAATATAGATAATATCAAACAGAAAGAAGCCATATAAAAAGAACGACATAAAATTTCACGTTCCGTCTGAAGTTTGTGCACCACTGTTTTCTTAATCCAACAGGCTGCTTATTCATATACACAATCCTTCCTCTTACCATACTTAGCGCTTGATGCCCGCGCACGACGTCAAGGTCAGAAAAATACGCTTGCTTTGACATCACTGTTCTAGACTCTCGAGTTAATCCAGGGATGTATAAAAAATGGCGCGCGAACGACATTAGATTCTTTCGCGTGCTACCTGGCAGCAGTATACAGACTGGAAGTAAAATAACCGTGAGATTTTCAGAACGAATAGCTCATGTTGCATGTAACAAAGTGTAATCCATATTGGTGGCAAGTTCATAGTTTTTTCCCCAAATGTTTAAGGGTACCCATCAGTGGAATTACGAAATTCTAAACTGTAGAACAGCGGTCATCAGCACAGTATACCCTCGGACTAGCGTCTCTTATCGGCTTACACTGCAGCCTGAGGGTTATTGTGTCGTAAACTTAACCCAGGCTACTGTATGGATGATGATGATGATGATGATATGTGAATTAATAATGGCGAAATGAGTCCGAGGTCCAACGCCGAATGTTACCCAGCAATCTGCTTCAGATGGTTGAGAGAAAACCCCAGAAAAAACTCCAACCAAGTAATTTGTCCCAATCAGGATTTCAACTCAGGCCCGCTCGTTTCATAGCCAGACGTGCTGACCATTACTCCAAAGCGGTGGACCGAGACACAAAGGCCCGTAACACACTTGCAGAGTTTTCGCCAGCGAGAAATGTGTTGCGAGAAAATTAAAAAATGGATCCAAATGGACGTCCACACACTGGAAGAGATTCTCGTTCGAGGCAAAAACCTCGCGCGAGCTTCTCGCTGGAATCGGTAGCTCAGCGAATTTTCTTGACACATTTATCAAAGATGTTTGACATTTATACTCTTTATGACGATTGAATGTAGAAAAAGATATCACAGGTGGCGATGAATTGTATTGTTTATATTTGAAAATGAGGAAAGATGGCTGATAATTGCAGTCAGAAACTTATCGAACTTGTACGATGTCACCCGTAGGCCTATTTATATGATACACGGGATGAAAACTATAAAAACACGAAACTTAAAGAAGAAATCTGGAGATAAATATCATATTATCTGAAAATAAATAGGACTATATTTATTTTGATGAGATTTAGTATTATTAATTAAACATTTGAAATAATGTATCTATATGTCTTAACAGTTTACATAATTTTATTTTAATCAGAACATACCAAAGAATCCTCTATCATATCATGAATGGCAAAAAACTGAGGTCCATTCGACCTGAAATAACGCCTAAACGTATCATCATTCAAATCGAAACCAGTGTCCAAAACTCGCCCTTATTTCCGTAAGATACAATGTGATTTTCAGATATTTCTCGCTTTAATTTTGGGCCTACTTTTTCTTTTCATTAACAAAATATGTTCATGTAACTCCATTTCCTCATCATTTGAATACTCAGATTCAACATAGCGTTCGTACGTAATTTGTAAAGTACGACAATATACGTAAATACATAACCTATAATATTTCCCCCAACGAGTGATTACTATAATAATCATAAAAATACTCTCTGCATGAAGGCAGTACATAGATGATCATAGCGAGGTGTAATCTGTGATATCGAGAACTCGCCAAGTGTGTGGAGGAAGGCTCTTCGCCTCTTTCTCGCAACACATTTCTCGCTAGCGAAAACTCTTCAAGTGTGTTACGGGCCTCACTCGTTACCCATTTCAGCGAGTGCTGACGACCACTGCTATAGAAGCTAGATTTTTAAAATTTGTACCATAGGTGTATACTAATAATTATAACTAAAGAACTCACAAAAATTTGTTCTTGTAGCTCTCATGGTTCACAAGGTATGGGCAAGTTTACATTTTTGGGGGACTAGTAAAGACTGGTTCACAATAAACCGGAAACGGAAACAACGAGAACGAGAACGGAAATATTGTTAAAATAAATGTATTTAAATGTGAGCATTTACAATTAACGAGAAGCTAGCCAGAGCCCGGGATCGGGAACGTAAATTTCAGAAGAGGCCGCATGGATTCCAGAGTTGCTATGAAGAGATGGGAACACATTCATCTGGACTTGAACTCGAACTCATCCAGTTCGTTGTCTGTCGCACTAGTGGGACCAGGGAACTACATTTGCTTTGGTAGTAGTTGAGTCCTTTATTCATTGTTATATCGTCCATTTCACTCAGCGTCTCGGCAACGCGTCCTCGTCTCTGTGCAGAGTAGCTCTGTCCGCGCTCTTGAATTTTTAAAGCAAAATAAACTTCATATCCATAGGCAATCGTTCTCCAATAACAAAGTGCACACTCGACTGTAATCCCAGGGGATTGTCTCCAAAACAATCGATACTTCAGCTCACGCTTAAAATAATTTCTAGTGAACCCAATACGTCTACTACAGAGTCGCTCGGTTTGACGCCCGGATTTGCAGACGTATACGGTCTTTTATATTTTTATGTTTCGAACTTTTATTGTTGTGTGGAGGAAGGCTATTGTTGTAGGCACTAGGATGCGATAGCGGGCATAGCAAACAGCTATCCTATATTTTACTGTTCTCTTTTGAACTCAAACCTCTAACAGCACCATGGCATGTATGTAATTAAAATGTAAATTATCACGTATAAAAATGCAATGCATATCGCTTCGATTCCCGGCTAAGAAGTAACACATTTCTCCCTTCCTCAGGGACTGAAACTACACTACTTCTTACGATGAAAGAGTAATGGAACGGAGAAAAATTCTCTCCGGCGCCGGGATTTGAACCCGGGTTTTCAGCTCTACGTGCTGATGCTTTATCCGGTGTGGCTTAGTGGATAAAGCATCAGCACGTAGAGCTGAAATTCCGGGTTCAAATCCCGGCGCCGGTGAGAAATTTCTCCGTTCCATTATTCTTTCATCGTATGATGACGCAGAATATCTGCATGGAAATATCATATGTACTTCGGTACATTAAATAATATATACACTACTTCTTGTCTTGTACAGAGTGTCCACAGAAAATCTCTGTGATTATAAACGGGTATATCGTCTCTGTCTCTGTACTTGAAAATGGTGACACTGGAAAGAGCAACTCAAAAATGTTATAATCATACCTCACAAACACTCAGTGTGCACCTCGCGTTTCACAGAGCAGACATCGTGGCTATATTCACTCGCGCCTTATGCGCTCCAAAATGTCTACTGAAATGTACTGTGACATCGCAGATAAGATCTTGCAGATTCTGAGGCGGTGGAGGCACATAGATGATATCTTTTATGCAACCTCACAAGAAGAAATTATGGACATTCAAGTCGGGGGACCTGGGTGGCCACTTGCAAAAGATGTTGTCTTGGTCTCCAGCGTGCCAAATCTACCTTCCTGCCACTTGTTTGTTAAGATGGTTACGAGCACTGGTACAATGTACGTAATAATGCAAAAATAACAAGACTGGCCAACCCGAACGAACGAAACCGATATTAACAGCTTCTATTAGTCCACCGCTGTGGAGTAATGGTTAGTATGTCTGACCGTGAAACAAGCTGCCCGGGTTCAAATTTTGGTTGGGACAAGTTACCTGATTAAGGTTTTCCGGGGATTTCCCTCAACCCATGAGCAAATGCTGGACTCATTTCGCTGGCATTATCACCTTCATTTCACTCAGACGCTAGATAATCATAGCTGTTGATAAAGCGTTGTAAAAGTTAAGAAAATTACAACAGCTGTATTCGCTTCTGCTGCCATCTATAGTTTTTGTCAGCAATCAGACATACAGCAAAATTTAAAACAGGAATTCTTTGAGTCGTTCTTTCTTATAACGCTAGTATAAAGCTCATTATGTACACCGTTATGAAATTATATCCGTTTGTAATCACGAAGGGTCTTTGTGGAGACACTATATTTTGCAGTCTTAATGGTGACACAGTCATGAATGCTAAGGTTTGGTTAAGAATCTGAATAAGCTATGTTCAGCATACAATGGTTGATAATAATAATAATAATAATAATAATAATAATAATAATAATAATAATAATAATAATAATAATAATAATAACAATAATAATAACAATAATAATAATAATAATAATAATAATAATAATAATAATAATAATAATAATTTCCTATCAGCACGAATATCCTCTACAATTGTTGTTTAGTCAACTGTTCGAAAACAGGTTGTAACCTCTTAAGTGACACCAATAAGGTGTCCCTGGTAGAGATAAGGCCGTCAGGCCTTCTCTGCCCCTCTAAAAAAATCTAAAAAAAAAAATCTAAGGTGCATATATACATTTTAAAATTTATTTTACATGTCTTTTAATTTATTTATTTCCCTCATTCATTTTTCTCTTACTTTGTAAAGGTATGTTCCTAAGGATTTTATTATCTGTTCATTTGTAATTCTTGATAGTGTATTGTATACCTGCCGCCGCGAGAATAAATATAGCCGAGCGTAACTAGAACGTCATGGCCGCACTGATAGATAAGGTGGGTGGGGTAAGAAATGGGAGTAAAGCAGTCGCTCTCTGGAGCTACAGTTCTGGCCTAGAACTAGTATGCAAAAAAAATAATTAATGTATCTTTTATTAATTTAGAAATTACCAAAATTCAGGTCAGCCCCACCCCTTAAAGAAGACACAGAATTGATGGAAGAAAAATATCCGTAACTCAGGCGGGATTCGAACTCTTACCGTATCAATAAGGTTAGCTACATTAATATGTTTCAGCGTTACTCTGGGAGTCGAATACTGTCGGTATCTGCTCATACTTATACAGTATGCCGAACACGAAAATAAAACACATTTGTGAAGCCGATGCGACATCCGTACGGTTCCCGGGAGACGCCACGGTAACGTTATTTCCCTGTCAGTTCTAGTCCCGGAGGACCGCGTGACAGAGCCTCCTGAAGACTCTCCATGGTCTCTCGTCTAAACAGTTACAGTACGATACGACGCTATTGATTGGCAACGTGGGATAACCGAAGGTGAAGGAAAAACACACATATAGAGTTCCAAATAATTCAATACAGCAGCCTGTCTCTCAGTAGTGTGCGAGCTACATTCAGTATTATACAGGGTGATTCACGAAGATTTGCCATCACTTACGGAGCTTATTTCCGAAGACATTCTGAGCAAGAAATGTCATATAAACACGCATCCTAATCTCAATATTTTCAGAGTTACATTGATTTGAAATTGTTTCTAAAATACCATTATTATTTAGTTTTAAGGGTAAAAAATATTACGGGAAAAGAATAAACTATTCAGGAATATCATTTATTTTATTTTATTTTTATTTTAAATCCGCCACCAACAGAAGGCAAGCTTCCAATTACAGGTGGCTTACATGAATACATATACAAAATACACAAGAAAAAAACAAAACAACACAAACGAGTCCACATCTGTGGAGTAACGGTCAGCCCGTCTGGCCGCGAAACCAGGTGGCCCGGGTTCGAATCCCGGTCGGGGCAAGTTACCTGGTTGAGGTTTTTTCCGGGGTTTTCCCCTCAACCCAATACGAGCAAATGCTGGGTAACTTTCGGTGCTGGACCCCGGACTCATTTCACCGGCATTATCACCTTCATTTCATTCAGACGCTAAATAATCTAGATGTTGATATAGCGTCGTAAAATAACCCAATAAAATAAATAAACACAAACGAAAAGAAAATACATACCGGTAATAGATGCTAGAATATAATATTGCAGTTAGTATAGTGCCAAATGTCAATATAATGATGCAATAGTACATTATGCAACCAGCCTATAATGGTAGTAATTAAGACGCGAGTATGTTTGTTTATGAAACGAGCGCAAGTTTCATACGACTTTTTATGCTCTACCATATTTCGAAACTTAAAATTATTCATAAGTATTCATGTTATGGTTATGTGAGGAGCGGGACTGACCTGAATTGTGAGATGTGCGCAGACGCGAAAGTATTGATTTTTTCCGAGCACGAATGTCATTGACCTTGACATAATCTCGAGAATAACATGAAGATTAGTCTTGATATAACCTGGAAATTGATTTAGAATTGAAAAACGAGATGACAAATTGAATTTATTTGAATATTATTTACAATTAACGCTAATTATTACAGTAACAGAACATAACCTTCTGCGACAGTATTGGATTTCCAGCCTCCGTGACTTTTCGCTAATTGTCGTTCGATTGCATATATTCGAGAATAATCGATACTTGCGGTTTTATAATGGTACAATGGTGATTTCTCATTGACTGAACAACTGAATTATAATGAATAGGTGTACTTTAATGAGGTGCATTAAAGGGCTATTACCAGGTGTATAATTACTACATTTCGGCATGGTCGAGCATAAAATTATTTAAAAACTAGAGTAAAAGCATTACAATACACTTCTTCATAACGTAAATATCTAAGGAAATACAATTCTTTTTAATATTGTATGAAATTTTTCAACTGTTAAACTGAAATCTAATTGAGAATCACAGTTTAAAGACAGAAAGTTGTATTACACATAACAAACAACGGAGAGTTTTTGAAGAAAACAGTTCTAGGAACTGGAATAACAAAAGGTTGCCTATGACGTAATTCTGTTCTTTTTACATTGAACTGAAGGAATTTAAGAAAATCACAGTTATTCTATTCTATTCTATTAACAGTCTTATAGAGTAAAATTTGACTATTTATTAATCGTCGAGATTTTTAAGTTTTATAATTAAATTAAAAAAGTAACTGATTAAATATATGAAATTAGGTTTTCATAAGACGACACGTGATGTTTTTTAAAATATAAATAACGTACAAATCTTTTCTGTATCCTTTCTATTTGCATCTGATGGGACTGGAACTGAGGTGACCATATTACAGACGCATACTCTAGCTTACTCGTAACTAGAGTTCCATAGTTCCTAGTTCCATAGTTGCTTCGTACAGTATTGTTTTTCGATTTGTAACTACAAAATTACATTTTATTACGCATTTATCACACAATTGTTACAAATCACGCCACTCTTGTAAATTCTTCAAGACTGTACATTAGGACACCTAATTAAACTGTAAAGAATCAAGTTCCTAAAATCGTATGATTTGTAACAATTTTTGTGATAAGTGCGTAAGAATAATGTATTTTTTTAGCTAAAAATTGAAAAACAAAATATGTATAAAGCAATTAACAACACATTTTTAGCTTCAGAACACTAGCCAATTAAAGAAATGATACTTCTGAATAGTTCATTCTCTATTTGTAATATTCTTTTACCCTTAAAACTAAAGAAAAAAGATATTTTACTAACAACTTCAAATTAGTGTAACTCTGAAAATATTGAGATTAGGACACATGTTTATAGGACTTTTTTGCTCAGAATATCTTCGGAAATAAGCTCCGTAAGGGACGGTAAATCCTCGTGAATCACCCTCTATAGCTGACCCGTCTTCTCATCTTTCCGGTCAGTACAAACGCATCTAGGCTGTGGTCAGCGTATCTGTTCACATGGAATTTATTAATGCATTCATATCACATTTCAATACAAAACATCAAAACGTCAATCTCATGAAACAACCACATTAATCGTAATGTGTTTGAATATGTTGAATTCTCGTATAAAATTACTGTACTGGAGAATAAAATAATATATCTACCTAAAATCAATTTTAAGTTATCTGGTATATTATGTTTTCTAAAATTAAGACAATTAATTAATTCATTCATAGTATTCTGACCAAAGGGCAGGTCTTTCACTGCAAACCCAGCATTATCCAGTCTTTTCTATTTTCAGCCTTCTTCTTAGTCTCCGCATATGATCCATATAGTTATCTTAATGTCGTCTATCATCTGATATCTTCTTCTGTTCCGAACTCTTCTCCCGTTCACCATTCCTTCCAGTGCATTCTTCAGAAGGCAGTTTCTTCTCAACCAGTGACCCAACCAATTCCTTTTCCTCTTCCTGATCAGTTTCAGCATCATTCTTTCTTCATCCACTATTTGCAACACAACTACGTTTCTTATTCTGTCTGTCCATTTCACACGTTCCATCCTTCTCCATATTCACATTTCAAATGCTTCTAGTCGCTTCTCTTCACTTCGTCGTACTGTCCATGTTTCTGCCCCATACAGTGCCACATTCCACACAAAGCACTTCACTAATCTCAACCTTAGTTCTATCTCCAGAGGTCCGCAGAAGATTCTTCTTTATCTATCAAAAGCTTCCTTTGCCATTACTATTCTCGTTTTAACTCCTTGGCAGCAGCTCATGTCACTGTTTATAGTACATGCTAAGTATCTGAAGTTGTCCACTTGCTCTACTGCCTCATTTAGAATTCGCAAGTTTACCTTTTTTACTTTTTTTCCTATGATCATAGTCTTCGTCTTATTGGCATTTATCTTCATTCCATACTGCTCACAACTGTCATTTAGCTCCAGTAGCATATCTCTTAGTATCATCTCTTCTGCTAACAACGCCATATCAGCAAATGTTATGCACGTTATAATAATTTGTATAAAACTATTTTGTGCGAGATCGTGCGTATTTGCTTGTTTTCCGCACAGAACCAACACGCGGTAAGTGTGAAATACCACATTCAGTATTCCCAACGTAACACACATAACAATTTCTCTCTTCTTACCGCTTAAGCGCGACATTCATTTTACTGCTTTAGGCTTTTAACATATTATTTTTAGAGACGTTTAACATAGTAATAATTATAAATTGGAAACTTATCACTGCAATTTCACCTAAATTGCAATGTTAATTATTGTTTTTAAATATTTGCAAAAATTAAGTAAAGTCTACTACTCCACGAAACTTATTGCATTCCTGATACAAGTAACATTAAGGAAGCCGTGAAAAAGTCAACAAGATTCCAGATGCCGATGTTATTACTGCAATTTGTTATATAAATAATATTGTTAAAATATTAAAATGAAAAATAAATCATTACATAACCTTACCGTTGGTTTAAGTTCGCATTTATAGACTGGGGGAAAAAAAAGACAGACGTATATCACGGCCTGCTGGAGTATAGTAAACACAGAAAACATTTTATAGCAACAATTTTGAAGAAAGATATTTTGGTTTTCCGAAGTTGCCATCATTAAACAGAAACCAACATGGAGATTTCATTGCAACTAATTAGAAATTCGTCTTTCAGATATGTAATAAACGATCTTCGCACAAAATAACACAACTACGTTTCGCTTTTTCAATCTTTTCCTCGAACATGAAAACGTCAACATACCGCTCTTGTAACGTATATTACTATTAACATCATATGTGAGGAATTATAAAATAGACATTTAGAGAAAAAAACGACAAGGTGGTGCATTTTCAGCGAACTATTTTAATAGTGTTATAAAACTTTAGGGAGTGAATTAAATACAGAGTGGAAGTGAAGTAAACCTGTAAATTTTCAGAGAGAATAGTTCATATTATACGTAAGAGAAACGGTGTAACACCATATTGATGTAAAGTCCATAGTTTTCTTTAAAAAAAAGTTTTCCAAATGTTCATGACCCTGCAGCATCAGTGTTTCATGTCCCCTGAAGTGTGAGCTCATAATGATCCAAGATTTTAGGATATTTTTTTTTGTAATTGGTCGATTAAAAAGTAATTTTTATAATAACGCAGGAAGTCGTGCAGTATTCACAGTCACAGTTCAGAGCATCAGAGCATATTACAATGCATTCCATAAACGTTACTCATGTCAGTATTTGTTTAACCGATTTGTGTGCGGGACAAAGAATTGAGAATAAAAAATATTTGAAACATTTATCATTGCGAATAACAGAAATATTTTACCCATCTGTATACGCATATGAATCGAACTAGTTCCTGCCACTATGTTTTATAATAAAGAAATATTTGAACTATTTTTGGGGATAGAAAAACAGAAGAACAAAGCTATTATAAAATGAATGGGTAACCTTGCATCATGTTGATCATAGGATTACGGCAGCGGTTGCCAAACACCACGAAATTGTGACGTAATCAAAATGCAACCCGCACACCACTATCGCAGGGAGAGGGTTGGAGTGGGTATCTCTTCAGGTAATGCAGTGAATAACAGTGCAGAGACGGACTGTGACCAAAAAACGAAAGCAATATAATATTCTTCTACTTATTACCTACCGTATACACACTTTTTCCATGTTAATTTTTTATCCTCCTATTAATTATTAATAAGATAAAATACATTTATTTTCTTATTTTCCATAGAAAGAGCGTGTACTTTACATCAGCAGATATTTGAAATTAGAAAAACGTACCAGGCTGGTCACGAAGTTGTAAATTACACTACATACTTAAAAAAAACGTTGAAGTATTTTACTCCGATTAAGACATAGAAGCCGATATTTTTATTGTTTATTTATTAATGAAATATTCAAATTACACTCATACGTAGAAAAAAAAAAGTGGAAGCATTCTACACCGATTAAAACATAGAAGCCAATACTTTTTATTGTTTATTTATTAATGAAATATATTCAAATTACATTACATACGTCGAAAAAAAGTCGATGTATTTTACCCCGATTAAGCCATATAAGCTGTTACTTTTTATTGTTCGTTTATTATTGAAGTTACAGGTAGAGGCGTGGTAGTCTTCATAACAAGAAAAATAATGACAACGTACATTGTTCTTTTATACTTCATTTAAAATTTTACAACAAATTAAGTATCTCATAGTTTTGCCTCTGCACAAAATAAATACTTTTCCTCCCATGCTCCTTAAAATTAAGTTTTTACTTACTATATGTTTTCGAAAAGACATCGAAACATGTTATCCTACACACTTGTAACATTACATGCGTACGTCCGCTGCTGATAAATGTATTTACTTATATCGAAGTGAAGGCTGTAAACAGCGGGTGGGGATATGATGTCATGGTTACGCTTGAGTGGAGGCAGGGGCATGTGTCGCGACACAGCTTTTGGCAATCACTGGATTACGGAGTTCAGCTTCTAGTAAAAGTCTGTTGATTGGTAAACCCCATGCAAGTGGGTAGAAATGGACCAATTGGTCCAAAATTTAAAGCCAGATGATGGTAAATATCACTGGGTGTCACACGGCTTATGAATGAACGAATGTATGGATGAATTATAGTCGCGACGCTGTTATTCCCGGCGTAACCCCTCATCTTTGCTTACGTCTTAGGGAGTGAAGGCTCTATAAAGTCTAGGTAGATAGTATCGTTCGCCATTTTTGTTCTTTCATTGCCGAGCTACCAGACGAGGAATCTATTTGCCACACCGTTACACATTATCGTGTCGTAACTCCTATGATAATAAATCAAACACACTGTAATTCAGCAAATAATTGAGCGCCAAAAATAACGTCCTCGTGTGCTTTCTGCGAACGCCAACAAAAGAGCCAAAATAGCGGGCGATTATATTAAGTATTTGTCGAGCCTTAGGAAATGCATAACGTCATCATCAGCGAATCACAAGACGCACAAGTTTAAATGTAGCCGATCTGCACGTGATTGGCTGCCGGAAATGAGAGCGACGGGACTATAGTTGAGGAAATCTGAAATAAATTAAAAACTGAAAAGTAGTACCGTTCTTCAGTCCTTGCAAATGGTGAGGCATTGAATAAAAAAATACATATGAGCCCCAAATTTGTAGATTTTGTCACAAGCTTCCTCAGCAAGCAAGTGGGAACGAGATCGATTTCGGACATTCTATTATTTACGTTAAGGGGTTAGGTACAGCTTACAGCAGTAAAATTTTGGAAATATTCAACATTTTTTTCCTCCATTGCTATATCTTGTACAATAATGAAAATTAGTATGTGTACAACACCGTCCTTCTGCTATATGAAAAAAAAAATTTACGATTAAAAAAAAAATATTTAATTTTTTTTAATTCTGTTCACTGTGCAGTGATGAAGTATTTCCCACATAACTAAAAAAAAACTATCGAACATTCTATGATGACATTTTTTGTGTATTTATGCGTGTCATATCT